>NC_081433.1:58793969-59095050 GCF_949786415.1 Peromyscus eremicus
CATCTTCCCTGCTGCCCAGGGCTAGCCGCAGCCAGGCATTCCTCTCTATGAGCCCAGCTGCCTCCTGCTGTCCAGGCCCGGCTTCTTCCTGATCACCAAAGGACCCTGGTGGCCCCTGGTCTCTGTCTTCTCCTTCCACCGGCCTTGGAAAGCTTAGGGAGCGGTGGCGCCAGGCTGCCACAGTGGCCTCAAGGGAGCTCAGCCTGCTCTCCAGGGTCTCAAACACACTGGGAACTGATGTCTCAGGAGGGCTACTATCCAGGGGGGCTGCCGGTGGGGTCTGGTGGCCTTCCGCCTCAGGCTGACACCGTTCTTCTGGCTTCAAGACTAGGGCCCCATAAAATCCCACACCACAATCATCCTCAGGCCTGTGAAGACAACCCAAGAGCCCCAGCCACCTGAGGCTTAGCAGGGGCTTCGGGCCTAGACCTCAAGGTCCCTGGGAAGGGTAAGCAGGCAGGGAGCTTCGTGGAAGAGGAGGAAGAGAAGGAAGAAGATGGAGGAGGGCAGAAGAGGCAATGGGAAGCTAAGGCAGAAGTGTGTGTGTGTGTGTGTGTGTGTGTGTGTGTGTGTGTGTGTGTGTGTGTACAGCTTTGTGAGGGGCACCTGCTGGAATAGGAAGTTTGCACTAAATCTGTCCTACCGGTTCCCTGGACTCTGCAGATTAGGACCAAGGTGTTCCTGAAGCAGCCCAGGTTTGGCCTCGAAGCTCCCATTGGTGGCCTCCACCTCCTCTGAACTCTCAGCCACAGGATCCAGCTCCCCCTGCAAATGACCCGTCCGGCAGGCTCTCAGCCACCAGGTCCAGGTGCCCCTGAGAATGACTGACCTCTCTCCCCCCACTGCAGGTTCCGAGCCAAGGAGGCCTGGGCTCCAGGATCCATGGAGCTGGGAACTGGGTGCGGCAGGAAGAGGGGCAACTTACGGGCGGAGGATGCCTCCCTCGACGGCTTCGGGGCCGTGTGGCCCGGGCACTCATTACCTCTTTCACCCCCTGATTACAGACGGCTCTCAGATCTTCCCTTTGTTGCCCTGGGTCCTTAGGTTTTTTCCGAAGCAGGAGTTTTGGGTCAACTGTGTTGATTGAACACATTTGAATATTTGATTACCTCTACCGATGGCGCCCCTACTTGTCCATTTGCCCCAACCTCTCGCCCCCTTCTCTACCTGGCAATCCTCTTCTCTCAGCTGCCTGAATGCATTCTCTTATCTGAGTTCCCTCTTTCCGCTATGAAGGCGTGGGATAGGGACCCCAAGAATCCTCTTTCCTCCCACGACTCTCCTAGCACCAAACTCCCTCTCCCTGGGTGGGGTGGGGGGTTCCGGCCCTCTGCTCTGCTCCAGAGCACCTTGGGAAAGGCCTGAGCTCGCTCCTGGGCGCATCTCAGGTCACCCTGGCCATTGGCCGCTGAGGCTGCGCTGGCCAAGGCTGGCCTGGGAGGAGCTGAGAAACAGGAAGCCCCCTGCCCTGGTCACATGGACAGTTATTGTCTCGTTTCCTTCTCCAGGATGTAGGCTTCCTCCAAAACGGGGGGGCAGGATGGAGGACCTGGACCCTTGTCCCACTCCAAGATATCAGCCCCACCACCCCCATCCCAGCCCAAACCTGTATGTAGTCTCTCCATTTCCATTTCAGGTTTTCTCAGTGTCCCCGTGTTCACCAGGGCTCACTCCACTGTAAGGACTTTTTTTTTTTTCTTTTTTCTTTTTATTTTTGTGTGTTTCTAAAACAAAAACAAAAAACCTGTAGGAGTGGGCTCCAGCATTGGAATAAAATTTTTCTTTCCGTTACTTGCTTTATTTATTTGTGTCTGTGGGTGGGTAAGCCACATGCGCTTGTGGGAATCGGTTCTCTCTTTCCACCATACAGGACTCTGGGATCGAGCTCAGGTCTTCAGGCTTGGTGGTTCCTGCACCCGTTCACCAGCAATGTTTCTCTTCAATGAGACTGACTGCTGTTCAAGTGGAGCACTGCTTGTCGGCGTCAGAAGGCTCCCATGGGACAATGAGCCTTGTCCACAGTGTGTCTGCTGGCTTCTCTTTTTACTTTTTCTTTCCATTTTGGTTTTTAGAAGGGTCTCCTATAGCCCAGGCTAGCCTAAACACGTGATCTTCGTCTTCTGACCTCTGGATGACAGGTGTGCACCACCAGTCCGCATTGCGATAGTATTGGATGAATGACAACATATGTAAAATAAGGAGCAGAAATAATAACTGAGCCTGTCTACCCCGTCAATCATCAATAAGCCCCGCCCAGGCCGATCTCCTCCATCACAGCAGAAGCCTTGACAACTGTAGTCTGCTTAAGCTAGGGCTACAAGCTCCGCCCAATCGTGCTTCAGTCAACATCGGGTCACACTCATTCCCTATACTACTCCAGTTCAGCCCTACTCCTGCCAGTTATACTCTAAGCCACACCTCCAGGATCGCCTCAGCCTATCAGCCATCGAACTACATTTCCCAGAAGGCCTCACGGCAAACCGTACAAACTTCCGGTCAGGAAGATGGCGGCTTCCTAGAGCCGTGAGATTGACTGGCCGCGGTGCCTGGGATGCAGAGTGGAACCTGGCGGAGTGACCGCGCGTGAGCTTTGTGTCGCTGTGGTCAAACTTCGATACGGCTTGCTGCAGCTCCAGGTTCGTTCTGTTTGAGGAGCTGGGGGCTGCGCAGTCCCGAGACGTCACCCCGAGAAACGCACATCCATTGCACGGTCGGCGACTTGGGCTTCTGCCTCCCCACAGACCTGATCACCCGAGTCCGCTCCCGGCTCTCGTGCACGATCCAGTCACCCAGGCGCTGTAGCCTCGGGTGACAGAAACCCAGACACAAGCTCGCCAAAGCCAGCAAGGCAAGTGGGGCGCCCAGGAAAGGCTTCAGGCACACCTGGATCCAGGGCGTCTCTTCGCGCAGGCGCCGCCTCAGAGGAAAAGGAGCTTTAGGAAACCTTCAACTGTATCGTCTCAGCTCCGCAAACCAATTAAGTCTCTTTTCCTTTTCTGTCTCCCGGAACTCTCAGGTGTGGGAGCCACCGAAGGTCTTAGTGGGTCAAATAGCCACCTCTGAGTTTTCCCGGTGACCAGGCAGTTGTGTTTATTGGCCCAGTGAAAGGCAGAGACGGTGTTTGCCCTGTTGTAAGAAGTGGAAAGCTAAGATTGGGACACAGTTCATTTGGTAGAGTGCTTGTAGCTAAGTGAGTAGAGTGCTTGTGACTCAGTGGGTAGAGTGCTTGTAGCTAAGTGAGTAGAGTGCTTGTGGCTCAGTGGGTAGAGTGCTTGTAGCTCTGTGAGTAGAGTACTTGTGGCTCAGTGGGTAGGGTGTTTGCCTAGCACGTATGAGGCCCTGGGTCTCCTTCCTCAGCACCATATAGACCAGGCGGGTGTGGTGGTGCACTCCCTGCACGCAGAAGGTGGATGCGGAGGGTCAGGATTACCAGGTCATCCTAAGCCATACAGTGAGTTAGAGGCCAGCCTGGGCTACAGGAAACTGTCACAAACAAAAAAGAAAGAAAATGAGAAAGCTGTTATTTACTTCACTCGTGGGTGGCTTGACCTCACTCTTAAGGGAGCCCTTCTGCAACCACCAGCGACTCGCGTGCGGCAAGGGGCTCCTGGCTCAGCTTCAGGCTTCAGTAACCGATTGCTTTTAAAAACTCTTAAGGCAGGATCCTGGCTTCCGCTATCCCCTCTCCATCCAAGCACCTAGGAGCCATGGAGGTGGCTGAGGCCAATAGCCCCACTGAGGAGGAGGAAGAAGAGGAGGAGGAGGAAGGGGAGGAGCCGACACTTGAGCCCAGACCTCACACGCGCTCCAACCCTGAGGGGGCCGAGGACCGGGCCCTGGGAGCTCAGGCCAATGTGGGCAGCCGCAGCGAGGGTGAGGGTGAGGCGGCCAGTGCAGATGATGGGGCAGCCAGTGTCCCAGGAGCCGGGCCCAAGCCCTGGCAGGTACCAGCACCAGCACCTGAGGTCCAGATTCGAACACCACGGGTCAACTGTCCAGAGAAGGTGGTATGTCTTGGCTGAGGATGCAGGGGATGGGGGCTCTCAGACAGGACACTCTTGCCTTGTGAGATTCTCTAAGTTGTTCCATGAGCAACGCACACTGGGTGGCTTAAACATCACTGAATTTAGATTCTTGTTTTTTTCATTTTTTTTACTTTTTGGCAACTGGACCTCTCACTGGGGATCTAGGCAGGGGCTTCACCCCTGAGCCACGCCCCCAGCCCCTCACTGGCTGTTCTAGGCAGGGGCTCCACCCCTGAGCCACGCCACCAGCCCCTTAATGGGGATTCTAGGCAGAGGCTCCACCTCTGAGCCACGCCCCCAGGCCCTCACTGGCTGTTCTAGGCAGGGGCTTCACCCCTGAGCCACGCCCCCAGCCCCTCACTGGCTGTTCTAGGCAGGGGCTCCACCCCTGAGCCACGCCACCAGCCCCTCAATGGGGATTCTAGGCAGGGGCTCCACCCCTGAGCCACGCCCCAGCCCCTCACTGGGGATTCTAGGCAGGGGCTCCAACCCTGAGCCACGCCCCCAGCTCGCTCCTGAGCCCTGCCCTCAACCCCTTTTGGGTACTGCAGTCTGGGTCCCGCCTTAGCTGTCCTGGCTCTATCTGGTTTGGTCTTGTACTTCCTGTTTTCTATTTATGTTTCAGATCATCTGTTTGGATCTTTCGGAGGAGATGTCTGTGCCAAAACTGGAGTCCTTTAATGGGTACGGTGGCGTGGGGCTCAGACATGGGCAGCTCAGAACGCATGGGGTCCTTGTTCTACCCAGTAGGATCCGGGATCCACGATGCCTCAGGTTGATGGGGCAGGCTACTGTCAGGTTTCATAGAGGCTGTTGAGCTCTGTGTGCCCCCAGCAGCTGGAGTATCGGGCGTCACATCTGGAGTGGCCTCAGGGCCCTCCCTGTAAGGGATAAGAATAAGGCTACAGGACTCGGTGGCACACACCTGGCATCCCAGCACTGGGAGGTGGAGATGGAGGAATCAGGAGTTCAAGGTCCACCTGGGCACTGCAGTAATTTGGGTACCAGTTTGGGTTCCACAGCAGGTTTGAGGCTAGCCTGAACTAACTACATGGTGAGTTTGAGGCTAATTTGGTATATTAGTCAGGGTTCTCTAGAAGGACAACACTGATAGAATGAATCTGTGAACATATACATAGACATTTATATATACACATACATATATATAGAGTGAATCTGTGAACATATACATAGACATTTATATATACACATACATATATATAGTGAATCTGTGAACATATACATAGACATTTATATATACACATACATATATATAGAATGAATCTGTGAACATATACATAGACATTTATATGTACACATACATATATATAGAATGAATCTGTGAACATATACATAGACATTTATATATACACATACATCTATAGAGAGAGTGAATCTGAACATATACATAGACATTTATATATACACATACATATATATATTGTGAATCTGTGAACATATACATAGACATTTATATATACACATACATATAGAGTGAATCTGTGAACATATACAGACATTTATATATACACATACATATATATAGAATGAATCTGTGAACATACACATAGACATTTATATATACACATACATATATAGTGAATCTGTGAACATATACATAGACATTTATATGTACACATACATATATATAGAATGAATCTGTGAACATATACACAGACATTTATATATACACATACATATATATAGAATGAATCTGTGAACATAGACATTTATATATACACATACATCTATAGAGAGAATGAATCTGAACATATACATAGACATTTATATATACACATACATATATATGTAGTGAATATGTGAACATAGACATTTATATATACACATACATATAGAGTGAATCTGTGAACATATACATAGACATTTATATATACACATACATATACATATATAGAATGAATCTGTGAACATAGACATTTATATATACACATATATATATATAATGAATCTGTGTACGTATACACAGACATTTATATATATGTATATATATGTATATATTTGCACACACATACGTATATAAAGGGGATTTATTAGAGTGGCTTACAGGCTGTGGTCCAGCCACTCCAACAATGGCTGTCTACCAAGGGAAAGTCCCAGAATCCAGTAGTTATTCAGTGCACAAGGCTGGATGTCTCAGCTGGTCTTCAGTAGATGCTGCAGTCCTGAAGACATAGGCTCTGATGACGGTGAAGGAATGGACTTGCTCATGAAAGCCAGAGCAAGGAGGCAGAGCCCTTTATGTCGGCTGCCAGCAGAGGGCGTGGCCCAGATTGCAGGTGGCTCTTCCCACCTCAGAAGGCCTGGATTAGCAGTGGGTCTTCCCACTTCAAATGATTTGTTAAGAAGAGTCCTCACAGCCATGCCCAGTCCCTTGGGTTTTAGTTAATTCCAGATGTAGTCAAGTTGACAACCAAGACTGGCTGTCACACATGGCTGTCTGTAGCGTCGCTGTCACCCCACCTCTTCCAGCTCCAGGACGAATGCCCTGAACGTGTCTCAGAAGATGGTCGAGATGTTTGTGCGCACGAAGCACAAGATTGACAAGAGCCACGAGTTTGCACTGGTCGTAGTGAATGATGACTCCGCTTGGGTGAGGCTGGGGGTGGACAGTGACTCTGGGAGACCTCAGGACCGGGAGCCCCAGCACTGAGGCCCTGCCTTCCCCACAGCTGTCTGGCCTGACCTCTGATCCACGTGAGCTCTGCAGCTGCCTGTACGACCTGGAGACAGCGTCCTGCTCCACGTTCAGTATCCTTGTCCGTGGCCCCAGATCAGCTGTGATGGGGGCTCAGTAGTATTGTGGGGTCCTTCCAACACAGAGCCCAGGTTGAACATCCAGAATCCAAAAAAATTCAGAATCTGAAATCGGTACTTTCCTATAGTTGTTGGTTTTTGACACAGGATCTTGCTGTATAGCCCAGGCTGAATCCATGATCCTCCTGCCTCAGCGTCCTGAGTAGAATGACAAGGCTTCAGAACCATGTCCCTAATTCTTTATTTTTCAATATTTATTTATTGAGACAGGGTCTCATTATATAGCCCAGGCTGCCCTGAAACTCAGTATATAGACCAGACTGGCCTCATCACTGAGATCCACCTGCTCCTGCCTCCCAAGTGCTGGGATTAAAGGTGTGCCCCCCCCATCAAATATAAAAATGTATTTTAGAGACTGTTTCTCATGTAGCCCAGGCTAGCTTTGAATTCACAGTGTAGCTAAGGATGGCCTTGAGCTCCTGATTCACCTGCCTCCACCTCTTAAGTGCTGGGATGACAGTGTGCTGGAGAGGAGCCCACAGCTACATGAATGCTAAGCAACTCCCCTAGCAACTGGACTAAAGCACTCTAGCACCTGAACCCTAGCCCCAGCAAAACTCAGAGATTTTGTTCAGTGAGATCACAAATACAAGATTCCATGAATGACATTCTAGGAGTCACATTCAAGACCTAGCACCAGGCAAGGTGCTGGGGTACGGGAGAGTCAACCCAGCACTCAAGAAGCTGAGGCTGGAGAATTGCAAGTTACAGGCCAGCTTTACCTACAATCTAGACTCTGTTTCAAAACCACAAAATCAGGAAAAAAAAAAAAAAGACAATAACAGAAAGCTGGCTATTTTCCTTTTTTGGTTTTTCGAGTCAGGGTTTCTCTGTGTAGCTCTGGCTGTCCTGGAACTCGTTCTGTAGACCAGGCTGGCCTCAAACTCACAGAGATCCACCTGGGATTAAAGGTGTGTGCCACCACCGCCCTGCAGAAAGCTGGCTACTAATACACAGTAATGCCAAACCCCAAAGCCACCCAGAACCCAGGCCCCATAGGGTCCCTGGCATCCATCCTGAGTGGTGGAGGGATGTGTGTCAATGTGATCTAGCATGTGGCATGTGCACCCAGGGACTGCTTTGCTGAAGTAGGGCTGGCATGCAGTTGGTGCAACTTAATGGTGCAAGACCTGAAAAGTCAAAACCATGTCTTTCAACCTATGGCCCCTAACATGGAGGATGCTCCCCCAGAATTAAGGAAGCAGTGGAGATGTGGCATGACGGGAGTCCTAGAGGGTCTGTAGGGGGTTAAGGCCAGCACCCACTTTATGATGTGTGAGAGGAAGCAGGCTCAGAGAGGTGCAGTGCTGGGTGGGGACACACAGCCTACCCAAGGGGTCACATTGCCTGTCCCCAGGGGTCACACTGCCTACTCCAGGGGTCACACTGCCTGTCCCCAGGGGTTGCACTGCCTCTTCCCAGGGGTCACACTGCCTGTCCCCAGGGGTCACACTGCCTTCCCCAGGGTCACACTGCCTGTTTTCAGAGGTCGCACTGCCTGCCCCCAGGGGTACCCGTCATCTCCCAGGATCCAGGCCAGGGAAGCCCCCTGCCTCCGAGCTGGCACCTGGTCCTTAGCGTCCCTCCAGATCTGGAAGGCCTCTTCAGTCTCATGTGAGTGCTCATCCAGAATGGGGTATGGCCTTGGGTTCCTTCTCCAGCAAGGTGCAGACAGACAGACAGCCGCCTAAGGCTGTCCAGTGGGTGGGGCCACAGGACAAACCTTGTGTCCAGCGGTGGAGCTTGAATTTGTTTTCCTTTGAGAATGCTTTTAAAGAAGTCTTATACATTTTTCATTATGTGTTTATTTTGTGTGCACGCACATGTGCCACGGCGCTTGTGTGGAGGTCAGGGTCAACTCGTGAGAATCCTTTCTCGGCTTCTACCTTGTGAGGCCTGCGCATCGAACTCAGGTCCTCGGGCTTGGCTGCAGGATCCTCTAGCCCCAGAACCGTCTCCCAGGGCCTGGCTTTCGGTTTAACATGCAGGGCCACTAGGATTGTGGCCTGTGGGATTCAGCTGTGATGGGAGGGGTTGGGGCCTGGGCTGGTAGGCAGCTGGGTACCGAGCCCGAGCCCTACCCCTCTGTAGCCAGCAGAAGACCGAGCTGCCAGTCACGGAGAACGTGCAAACCATCCCGCCCCCCTACGTCGTGCGCACCATCCTGGTCTATAGCCGCCCGCCCTGCCAGCCCCAGTTCTCCCTGACAGAGCCCATGAAGGTAAGCCTGGAGGGAAGGGAGAGCAGTGGTTAGACACCAAAGGGGACCCCCAGGACCGCAGAGGCTGGGGTAGGCGCCCACCCACCCTCCCTCTCATCCACTGCAGAAGATGTTCCAATGTCCTTACTTCTTCTTCGACATCGTGTACATCCACAATGGCGCCGAGGAGAAGGAAGAGGAGGCGAGGTGGAAGGTGAGCTGACGCAGAGGAGGATGGAGGCCTGTCCCTCCCTCCCTGCCACTTGGCTTGTCCGACATTCAGCTGTCCTACAGTTCCTCTTTGAGCTGGTGGTGACTGGCTTGGGAGGCCGTGGCCTTAGCAGCCCAGCCCACACCATCCCTAGCACCCCACTCTTCCTGACTTTACCCTCTGCACCCTCTGCCTGAAGGCCCACCCCTCTCGACCTCTCCCGGCCTCTCTGCTGCTTCACCTGACTTGCCGTGTGACTGTGATGGCCTCTAAGGTCTGTGGACTTCAGTTTACAGACTGCGAGGTGGGTCAGGTAAAGGCCCTCGCAGGCAAGCATGAGGACCTGAGTTCAATACCGGGACCATGATGGTGGGAGACCTGACTCCCAAAGATTATACTCTGACCTCCACACACCTGCACTCAGTGCACACCCACACCCACACACCCACACCTGCACATGCACGCGCACACATACACCCATGCACATACACGTTCACACACTCATACACACACCCATGCGCACACTTGCACATGTGCACGCCTGTAACTCTGCCCCTCCACCTGTGAGTGAAGTACCTGAAAGGCTGAGGCAGGGGTTGTGACATGATGGTTTGTTGTGTGACAAGACTATTCCTGGAGAGACACAACACTCAGCCCCGAGAGTAGCCCACGGCACACCAGAGTACAACAGACACCACAAAGTCAAGCTTGATGAACCAGTGAAGTTATTGGGGTTACTTACAGGAATGGGGTGAGGGGTTCTTACAGGAGCAGAGATGACTCAGACAGCTGCATCACCAGAGCCCACCCCGGCATGGGTGACAGCTCACAGAGCTGGGAGCCTGGAGCACACTGCACAGCCTGCAGGCTGGAGAGTGTCCCATCCAAGTGACCCTGGTCTGAACCTCTTCCTGATAGCTGGTCTCAGAGAGACTTTCCTTACTCTGGCAGGGAGGGGCCTAGTGAATCTGCTCAGTTTCAGGGACTTCCTGAAGCTGTTGAGTTGTTTACCTTCCTGTCTAAGGAGCTTCCCTGCAGGATGGAATGTTCCTATCTCAGAGGAAACTGATACACACAGGAGGCTAACCTGGGCTACAGTGTGAGGCTTTGTTTGAGGAAAGAGAAAACACAAGGGAAAAGTCTCCTGTGTGGGGCCTTCAGACCTTCCCTCTGGTTTGAAGCAGAGTCTCTTGTTGCCACTGGCTGGCCCGAGTTCTGGATCCTCCCACCCTGCAGAGGGCATGCACTGGGATTAAGGCTATGTCTGTCCTGCTGCATTTAGCCTTCCATGGGTTCTAGGGTTTTTAATTTAGGTCCAAGTGCTTGCACAGCGGGCACCTTACTCACTGAGCCACCTCCCAGCCCCACACCGTGGGCTTCTAGGGCGCCTGGAATGAAAGCTGGGTGGATGTCAGGGTATGTTTGCTGACTGCATTAATAGTTTCTGGCCTGGCCAACTCCTCTTCACCCCTCAGAACCCTCTTTAGATGCCCCTTCCTCTAGGAAGGCCTCCAGGGAGAGGGAGGGCCACTGAGGGCTAGTGCCAACCCTGAACAGCCTCTCACCGGCCCCTGCAGGACATGTTCTCCTTCATGGGCAGCCTGGATACTAAGGGCACTAGCTACAAGTATGAGGTAGCACTGACTGGACCTGCTCTCGAGCTGCACAACTGCATGGCCAAGCTGCTGGCCCATCCGCTGCAGAGGCCCTGCCAGACCCATGCCAGCTACAGCCTGCTGGAGGACGAGGAGGCCAGCGAGGGAGAAGCCACCGTGTGACCCGTGACATTTCTGCACCACTGGGGAGCTCTGTGCACCCACGTCCGCTCCTACTGTGTCCGCTGTAAATTCATCCTTCCTGGGACAGTTTGTCACCAGAATAAAATCTGCGGCTGCTGAGCCTGCCCTCTGGTCATTTGCGGTTCACCGAGACAGAAAACAGGTGCTGAACCAAACAGTCGTGCATGGCTCGGGCTCAGCTGTGTCTGGGTGTCCTGACAGAGCAGTCTCGTGCATGGCTTTGGGCTCAGCCTGGTCCATCTGGGTCCTGACACCACAGCTGTTGTGACCAGGCTGTGTGCTCCCTCAGCTGGTGCTAACTGCACTTTGCAAACTCCTCTTCACCCTACAGAACCCACCCTGATGTCCTTTCTTCCAGTAAGTCCTCCAGAGACAGGGAAGACCTTTTGCAGGTGACAGTGATGTGACTCCCACAGGAAGTGTTTACTTTGGGGGTCCTCCTGGACACCCAAGGGTGCCAGCTCCAAGTGGAAAGTAGGTTGGGGTGACACCTATCACCCTACCATCCCAAACTGAGCTGTAGTGCTTGCACAGTACCCTGACCTGATTGGACCTGTTTAGCCACGTGGATTCACCCTGAGGAGTCACGGCCCAGGATTCCAGGATGGGGACTTACGGTGGGCACCCCAGAAGAGGAATGAAAACCTGGAGCCTCTCCCACCCTCCCTTGTCAGGCCAGAGAGGTTCATCCACTCCACCTTCTCCATTCATAGAAAACAAATGGCGGTGGGTGGGAGTCAGGCTCACTTTGATATGGGAGGCTGAGGCAGGAGGATGGCCAGTTCTAGTTCAGCAGGGGCTATATAGGGAAGCAGTGACTAAAAAGGAGTATGAACAAAAATAGATGGGGCCTAGTGATAGCTCAGCCATTCAGAGCCCAGGCTGTTCTTACAGAGGACCTGGGTTCGATTTCCACGTGTGGGCTCACAACTCCAGTTCCAGAGGATCTGGTGCCCCTTCTGGTCTCCATGGGCACCAGGCACACTTGGTACACAGACAGGCAAAACACTCACACACTTGATTAATTTTAAACACTAGGTCAGCTTGATTAACCGCTTTCTTGCCCCTGCATTTATTGGCCACTGAGTACTGAGCCCTGCCCTCCCGTTTGCAAGTAAGGAAAATGCAGCTCTTTAGAAAAAATTATTTGTGTGTGCGCACACACACTCTCGTGCAAGCACACGGCCAAGACACGAGTGTGGATGTCAGTCTGTGGGTCCTGGGGATCGAACTCGGGTCATCATCAGGCTTGGCAGCAAGCATCTTTACCTGCTGAGCCATCTCGCTGCCCCTCACAAGGCCCTTCCTCACAAAACAACTGACAGCCAGCTCTGCTGGATTGAAAATGCGCGAAGCTGTTCAGCAAAGAGTCGGACCCCAGCACTCGGTAGTCTGAGGCAGGAGGATGGCGCTAAGTTCCTGGACAGCTTGGGCAAAGTCTAGGCCATCCAGTAGTTTGTTTTTGTTTTGTTAAAGACAAAGAGATGCCCCCTCTTTATCCCAAACTCCCCTGGAATTCGTGGTAATCCTCCTGACTCAGCTTCCCAAATCCCGGCATGGGACCCCAGCTGCGCGTACGCCCTCCCGCTCGGAGCCCCCGCGGTTGGCGGGATCACAGCACACCCCTCCATCTTTGTCAGCGGTTCCAGGCCCGGCCTGTCCACCTAGGGCGTCGCTGGGGCGGGGCCTAGAGGCAGAGCTGGGGCCGAGGGGCGGGGCTGCGCGTGCGCAGAGGTTGCCGCGCGAATTTGAACCCGGAGGGCGGTGACTCCGCCCGGATATGGCCGCTGCGGCCCGGCAACTGCTGGCAGCACTGCGCGAGGAGGAGCCGCGGTGAGGGCGGGGCGGGAGGGTCCTCCGGGTCCCGGGGTGTCCAGGAGGGTTGGGGTCTAATGTCACCGTCTGCCGCAGGGCTGTGGAGGAGCTGCTGCGCCTCGGGGCCGACCCCAGCCTGGTGCTGGAGGATGGCGCGGCGGCGGTGCACCTGGCCGCCCGAGCGCGCCACCCGCGCGCCCTGCGTTGTCTCGGCATCCTGCTGCGCCGGGGCGCGGACCCCAATGCTCGGTGAGGCCCGGGTCGCCCTGGTGCGGTGGGTGTGTGACGTGGGGACCCTGCGGCGCTGGGCATCGGGCTCCGGGTCCCAGGCGTTAGATCTAGGAGATGTCTGCTCCCGAGGTCGGGACGAGGTGTCGCACACTGTTACTCCGGCACTCCGGAGGGTGAGGCAGGAGGAAGACCGTGAGTTAGAGTATCAACTTCCTCCTCACCCCCACGGTAGTGGGCACCCGTCCTCTCAGCACAGGAGGCTGAGGCAGAAGGAGCAAAGAGGTCAAAGCTAGCCCGGGCTACATGAGACTGCCTGGAAAAGGAACCTCCGCCGGACACCCCTCCTCTCTCTCCCGGGGTCCCAGGTCCGCTGAGGCGCTGACGCCCGTGCACGTGGCCGCCGCGTGGGGCTGTCACGGTGCCCTGGAGCTGCTGCTGAGCCGAGGGGGCGACCCCACGCTGAGAGACCAGGTCAGGACCCTCGCTCAGGCGCACAGGGCTTTGGGAGGGCGGGCCGCGGGCGCCCCCTGCTGACCGTGTCTACGCAGGACGGGCTCCGGCCCCTGGACTGGGCGCTGCAGCAGGGACATCACAACTGCGCACGCGTGCTGCGGGACCTGGACACGCCCACCCGAACCCGGGAGGAGACCCCGAAGTCCGCCAGTGAGCAGAGTTGAGGGGGGTGCAAGGGACCTGTACACCGTGCCGCCTCACTGCTGGGGCCAGTTCCATATGCTCATCTGTCAGCTGTCAATCACTATCCCTCATCTATCAGTCACATCACCTACCTTTCATCTATCACCTGTATCATCAACCATCTACGCCTACCTAGCCATCTATCATGTCTGCATCATCGTATCTATTTATATTCATCGTATCTATGTTTATCTGCTTAGTTACCAACTACCTATACATTTATATATGTTTATCTGTGTTTAGAGAAGTTTCCTGTAGCCCCGGCTGGCCTTGAATCCGCCCTGTGCCCAGGACGTGTCTTTGCGGGGTCTCCTGGCATCTCTACACCTCCGGATGTGTCACTGGACTCGGGGCAGCACAGGCGCAGAGCTGAGCCGGCGGCTGCCGGGAAGGTGGTGGTGGAGCCCCGGAGCCCCGAGGCTACCGGGAGCCCAGACCGCAGCAGCGACTCCTTCGTCACCGCGTTGGAGGACTCTCTGCAGCCCCGGCACCCTGCGGGGACACCGGGGCCTGCGGGCAGCCCATGGCTGTCCTGTGGGGCCGAGGTGGCTGGGCACGGGGCACTAAGCTGCCAGCTGCAGGCCCTGAAGTTGACCACAGAGGCCACCAATGTCCCCTCCCTGCCTGGGGATGGGGATCCGGGGGCCTCGCACCCACAAGGCCCGGTGCCTCCCATGTCTGACCTGCAGCTGCTCCAGGCCCTGAGGGCGCTGGGCTACAGTCCTGGCCCGGTCACTCCTTTTACCCGAAGACACTACCTGCGGCGGCTGCAGGAAGCCCAGGCTAGCCCGGGTGAGTCCCTTAGCGGTACTGGGAGTCTGGCCACACTCCTGGAATCCCGAGACCTGGCTGTCAGCCCCACCGCCCTCACCAGCCGTCCTCCTTGGCCCTGACTCCGTTTCACCTCCCAAACTGTTCCAGGGCACAGTCCAGAACTGGCCGAGGCGCTGAGGACAGGCCACATCCCTGACTGCCAGGCGGATGAGGCTGCCCTGGCTCGGCACTTTCAGCATCCGGATCCCGCAGAGAGGTGGCGGGAAGGCGCTGCAAAGTCCAGCTTTACATATCTTCTTCTCGACCCCAGGTATGAGGGTGACCGAAAAGCTGCGGCTTGGGATTAGAGCATGGCTCTGCAGAGCAGTAGCCTGGCCCCGAAAGTTCTATCCTCGGCAGAGGTGGGGAGGGCTGTCCCTTGCTGATGGCTTCTGCCTTTATGAGAACGAGGGAGTGGACTCTGAGCTCCAGGCCTGGGTTGTAACAGGACAGTTCTGTCTCAAAACTTCTAAACAAACAAACCCCAACAGATGATGGGGATTTGTTTTTGATTTGCTGTGTGTCCCTAGGGAAGGGGCTAGCCGTCTCTGTTAATCTGCCGGAGTCGGTTCCGGCTGTGAGTACCCATTTCATGGCTTATAAAATAGGGGCCCCTGGATGTGGGTTCAAATGGCCCATGGCTCTGGGGACAGCGGTCTTTTTTCCCCTCTCTGAGCCATCCCCCCACCCCACCCCTTTGTTTTTTTTTTTGCACATTTCCATGCATGTGTCTGTCTGCACACATACACACACTGGGGTGCACACGGCAGGGCTGGAGGGAGGGCAGCTTGTGGGAGTTGGTCTTCTCCTTCCATCGTGTGGGTCCCAGGGATGGCACTCAGGTGGTCAGGGTGGGCAGCAGGCTCCTTCATCCTCTGAGCCCCTCTGTACCCCAGGCAGACGCAGGGCCTGCCCACCCGAGCCTCCTCCCTCACTCTGACCGAGTGTCTGCGATGTTTCGTGCAAGCCATCTTCTATGTGGGCAAGGGGACCCGTGCCCGGCCAGATGCCCACCTCTGGGAAGCCCTTGGCTACCGTGAGCGGCCAGGGAAAAAGGTGGGGACAAGGGGCAGAGGTGGGCAGGGTCAGCCAGCCTTCAGCTAGTCGGAGGGCAGACGGCTTAGGACCCAAACCTTGATTGCACCACATACCCCAGGCCTGTCCCAAGGTCCGCCGGATCTTGGATATCTGGGACAGCGGCCGCGGAGTCATCTCCCTACACTGTTTCCAGCACGTGGTGGCCGTGGAGGCGTACACGCGGGAGGCCTGTCTGTTGGATGCCCTAGGTAGGGTGTGACTTCTAGGTCATAGGAAAAGTATTTGAGCTCTGAATTCCCTCACCACTTCCTTTTCCTCCCTGTTCATTCATTTATTCATTCACATGGTGGACAGTTACTGAACACCGAGTGTGTACGTAGCACGTGCATATGTGTGTGTGTGTGTGTGTGTGTGTGTGTGTGTGTGTGTGTGTATGTGTACATTCTGTGCCGTTTGTTATGGTGGGGTGGAGGCCGCTCCTGTGACTTCATCTCTCATCTGCTCAGGGATCCAGACACTAACCAACCAGAGGCAGGGGCACTACTATGGAGAGGTGGCCTCCTGGCCACCCACGCAGCGGCGGTGTTTGGGCGTGCACCTGCTACATCGGGCTCTGCTGGTGTTCCTGGCTGAGGGGGAGCGAGAGTTGAGGCCCCAGGACATCCAGGCCCGAGGCTAAGTGCTGAGGACGTGACCATGAAGCCTGAGCCTCTGGGGTGTCTGAGCATCCCAGGGGCAGGTCCCTGCCTGTGTCCCCAGCTCTGGCTTCAAAGGCATAGTGTGTGTGTGTGTGTGTGTGTGTGTGTGTGTGTGTGTGTGGTGTGTGCGTGCGCATGTTTGCTTGCATGTGAAAGTGTGTATATGTGTGCTTAAATATGTGAGTGATGGTATGTCTCGGTGCTTCTGGATGGGTAGTGAGCTTCCCATCGTGGGAGGTAAACCAGCTGAGGGGGCAGAAGATACTCTAGAACATTCTGCTCTGTTTCCATGTCTCATCTTTTGATGGAAGGAGGGCTTGGAAGAGAGATCAGGCTAGGCGTGTTGGTAGTGGTCCAGCACAGTCTTTGGGAGGATGGGGCAGGAGGATGCTAGTTGGAGACCAGCCTGGGCATCTCAGTGAGACTGGAAACTGACTTGTGTTTATGTTTGGTTAGAGGCCTCGGTGTGTGTTTGGTGGTGACAGTCCTTCCCCTGTGGGTGTCCACAGGCTGGGCCCCTGGAGTGTTGTAGGAGCCCCAGGTCCCACCTGTGCTCTTGGGAGCACAGCTAAGATCAATCAAAGCCGAAGGGCTTGGACTGACTGCTTTGTGTGTGTGTGTGTGTGTGTGTGTGTGTGTGTGGTGTCCCCAGGGCTTCCTCTCTGTAGCCCTGTGCTGTGTCTGGCCCCTTGCTCTCCAAGCATCCGGCCAGCATGAAGCTGTGGCCTGCCTACTTGGTCCTCGCCCTTCTCCACCGAGTGCCTGTCTTCCTCGGTGAGCTCCAGGAAAGCACCCAGCAGGATCTGCGGGCACACCGGGAAGTCCCTCCTGATGTCTACCCTTCAGCCCCACCCAGTAGGATCCTCAGGATGGCCTGTCGCCCTGCTGGAGCCTCACCAGGTATTCATTCACTCAGTCAACACCCATTCAGCGCCTGCAGTGTGCCCCGGGTAGGACTTCTCAACCTTGGCTCTGCTGACGCTTGGGGTTGGGTCGTTGCTATAGGGACATCATGTGTGTTGTAGGGTGTTGGGCATCCTCCTTGGACACACCTCCTCTCCCCCACCTCAGGATGTCAGGGAAGCTCTGCCCTCCTCTCCCCGAAGGCTGCCCGTCTGTCTTGGGCCACATCACCTGGAAGCCCACTGAGGAAGAATAGTCCTCCGGAGCATCTAGCACCCTGCCCTGGCAGAGGCCACACTCATCCATAAACCACACCCACCATAACCCTACCCTCTTAAACCAAACCACATCAAGGCTCGTTGCCTAGAAACCATACTCACCTGGAAGCTGTGGACCTGTGGCAGCCCTGTTCACTTGGATTCACACATCGAGGACCATGCCCTCCAGAAGCCATGCCCCCAGGCTCCATACCCCTGACTGCTGCTTCAGTCTGGAGCCTCAAGATCACAGCCCTTCCGGTTCACTTAAGTGCTAGCTGGGGGCTGGCTGTGGGCCAGGAACCAGGTTCCCAGATTCCCAGCTCAAAATCTGTTTTTTTCCTTTCTGTTTTTTTTTTTTTGTTTTGCTGTTTTTGAGACAGGATTTTTCTGTGTAGCCCTGGCTGTCCTAAAACTCATTCTGTAGACCAGGCTGGCAGAGTTCTGCCTCTGGAGTGCTGTGAATAAAGGAATGAGCCACCATGCCTGGCTCCAACTCAAATTCTTAATGTCTCTGTGGAGCCGGCAAAAGGAAAGTCATTAGCAAGGGTTTAGAGCCCTGAGGGCCTGGGACATCTGAGTGCTGGCCTAGCACGCAGGAGGCTTCCGGGGTGCAGTGGGTGGGGGGTAGAAGAGGGGGAAGAAAAGAGGGATATTGTGATAGGTGTGTGCCAGGCCTCCCCGAGTTGCCCGGTGCAACTCGGCCTCAATACGACAAAACATTAGGCTTGTGGTTCTGTGTCCTTAGACAAGGGTCTGACCGTCTCTGCTCGTTAGGTTCCTTAGAGAAGGTTTTGGGTAGCTTGCACTGGTGGAGCAGATCTGCAATCCTGGCAGGAAGGTCAGGAGTTCAAAGCCAGGCTCAGCTCTACAGTGTGTTTACAGCCACCTTCAGTTATGACTCACAGAGCAAAGAAAGCTGTTACACTATGTCCATGCTGTGAGTGCAGGACCCAGCCTGTCATGTGGTTCCCTTGTGGTGCTAAGTTTCCCTCCCCTGCCTCATCATTTCACCTGCAGTTGGGGACAGTCCCTAGTGGGCCTCATCCTTTTGTGTGCGGAGCTTTCTGTGAGCTGGGGGCTCACAGGACCCCTGGCTAGGGGCTCAGAGGTCCTGCAGAAGGAACCCACTTTGGAGTGGTGGTGGCTTGGGGGTACCAGTGTCTGGGATGCAGCTGCTGCAGCGTCCTGCTTTTCTTCCTGAGTGGGAGCAGTGACAACTGCAGCCTCAGAACTGAGCATGTGACCTGCAGCAGTATCTGACAGCCCCAGCTCTCCCTTCAGTGTGTGTGTGTGTGTGTGTGTGTGTGTGTATGCACATGCATGCACAAGCATGTGTTTGCGATTCTGCATCTCCCTCTCCGGGTGTGGGTGAACTTTGATCTATTCTGCTGGACAGGTAGTGAGCTCCCAAGGTGGGAGGGAAATGAGTGTGTTGGGGAACAGAAGTTAGAGCATTCCCCCACATCACAGGTCTTGTCATCCTGGGGAAGCAAGCAGAGAGGAAGTCTTCCTGCTGCTGTGGGGCAAAGCATGTGAGAGGGGAACGGTTATATTGGCTCACAGTTTTAGGTTACAGTCTGTGGTTTCAGAGAAATCAAAGCAGAAACCTTGGGAACAGAGAGAAGGTGGGTGGTCCATGCTACTGGCTTGTGCATCCTGAGCTAGTTTCCGTCACTCTTATACAATTCAGGCCTCTGTGTAGGGGAAGTGCTTCCCACAGGGGGCTGGGGCATTGAACAATCAAGGCCACCTTTCACCCTGATCTAGATAATTCTTTAAGAGTCTGCTCTGTTGAGCCAGGAGGCAGTGGCACACACCTTTAATCCCAGCACTCGTAAGGCAGAGGCAGGTGGATCTCTGTGAGTTCAGGGCCAGCCTGGTCTACAGAGTGAGTTCCAGGACAGCCAGGCTATTACACAGAGAAACCCTGTCTTTAAAAAAAAAAAAAAAAAAAAAAAAAAGGGGCTGGAGAGATGGCTCAGAGGTTAAGAGCACTGCTTGTTCTTCCAGAGGTCCTGAGTTCAATTCCCAGCAACCACATGGTGGCTCACAACCATCTGTAATGAGATCTGGTGCCCTCTTCTGGCCTGCAGGGATGTGTGCAGACAGAACATTGTATACATAATAAATAAATAAATCTTTAAAAAAAAAAAAAAAAAAAAAAAAGAGTAAGTTTTTGCACTCTCCACCGATGAAGCAATCCAAATTAAACCTAATCAGACTGAATTGGAAAAGCCCAAGTTTAATGAGTAAAGCATTCCTGGGTGATTCCCCTGCCTCAGAGAGGAGATGGGGATGAGAGACCAGAAGAACCACATGTCTGTTTTCTGGGATGCAGCTTATATACCCTGTGGGAGTGGTCTTGAGCCTCTCTGGGGGAGGAACAGGCTTTGAAGGAGTAGGTTTGAGGAAAGAGATGGGGGAGGGTAGTTGAGGTGGATCTTCCACCAGAACATCCCAGACTCTTTGGGTATAGGGACGCTGGTTCAAGTCTGACTACTTCCTGTGGGCATGGGGCGACTTGGGGAAGAAAAGTTGGGAATTGGTGAGCTCATATTCAGCAGGAGCTGTGAGTGGAGGAGCATCTGGTTAATTGTCATCCTGGAGACTTCAGGCATCTGTTTCTTGAGGAAGCAAAGAAGCCAAGTTTCTAGGGAAAAAAAATAGATCATTAACATCTGCCCTAGTTGTACTGTAAAGATGAATGTACAGAGCAGAAGAGCAGATAGGCCCTTTAGTGAGACATCTTGGAAAACCGGAGGGTGGAGGGTCCCAGCTGCTGGACAGACCATGTATCCTGAATTGATGCCCACTTGAATTTGGAGAGATGTCTAGCATGGATGTCCCAGGAAACTGGCAGCCGAGGGGGTGGTGAGGATCACAGTATGAATGGAGAAGGGACCTCAGAAGAGGGAGGTAGGGGAGGTACCTGGCCAGTGGGGGAGTTTGGGCTGGGACGTGGTGAATGAGGAGGAAGGGCCTTCCGTAAAGAAACTCAAAAGGGCTCAGGCCTGTAGGAGAGTGTGGGGTGGCCTGGAGGCGGGTAAGGGCGGTGGGGAGAAGGGAGGGCCAAGACAACCTGAGTTCAATGGAGACCTTGGTGAGCTGTTGTTTGATGAGCCCATTGGCCTTCTCAGCCTTTCCTGAGGATAAAGGTGTCACCCATAGTTAGGAGGTAACGGAGTTCTTTAGATGTGGGCATGTGAGTGAAGTCCACCTGCCAATCCTCGCCTGGTTGGTGCCCTCGAAGCTGGTGCAGAGGCTGACATATCTGGAAGGCCCCTTGAATGGCCCTGTGAAATACTCAGGAGAGTGTGGGAGCCAAGGTGAGTGTGGCCCCAAAAACGCTAAGAACATTGCAACCAAGCAGAGGTGCAGGGCAAACAGGTATGACCAGAAAAAGAGTGTGAGAAGAATCACCCTGCAAGAATGCAGGAAGTGTCAGGGTCTTAAGTGGGAAGGAAGGGGTCCTGTCCACCCCGTGACAGAAATTGGTGAGGGAACTGTAGGACCTGAGTGAGATGTCAAAACAGAATCGGTAGCTCCTGTGTCCAAAAGAAAGTCAATGAACTTACCCGTTACCCACAGTATCACCCTAGGCTGGGAGAGGGCAATGGGAGCCAGTAGGTCTAGGCTGCATCAATCCTCTGCCAGGCTTGGGAGTTCAAAGGCCAGAAGAATCTCAGTTGCTGATGTTGGTGAGGCTGGACCTCCATGGCATGGCATAGAGGACGAGCCTGCACGGGACATTCTGATTTCCAGTGCCCAGGCTGTCGGCAGACAGGGCATGGCCTCCTGGGTGGCTGGGGGTCAGGGTAATACTGTGACCAGTGGCTGTGCTTGCTGCATTTGAAGCAAGTTTTTGGTGGAGATGATTTGGGCTGAGCTCTGGTGGGATGGAGCCTCATGGCCAACTTTACTTGTACCCCTTGTGGGGGCTGTGGGGGCCTCAGAGCAGTTGCTAAGGCTTGGGCTTGGAGTGTGTTCTGTCGCAGCCTTGTCTGTCAGGTTGACTCGACTGTCATTCTCGAGCATTAAGAACTTTTTTTTTTTTGTTTTTTTTTTTTGTTTTTGTTTTTTTGAGACAGGGTTTCTCTGTGTAGCTTTGCGCCTTTCCTGGAACTCACTCTGTAGACCAGGCTGGCCTCGAACTCACAGAGTTCTGCCTGCCTCTGCCTCCCGAGTGCTGGGATTAAAGGATTAAATTCTGGAAATTGTTGATGGTTTTTTAATTCAGCTGTCCATTCTTCTTGGCTGTGTATATATGGCTTCATCTCAGCATCCTGTTCTTCTCCACATTCCTCTATCAAATGCCAGTCTACTATTGAGAGGTGTGGGCTTAGTTACTCTTCAAGAATAACTGTTTCAGCTACTGTCCCATTGCACATCAGAAGCCATCGGCCCACTGCCTGTTCAGCTGCCTTTGAAGAAAAGGGCACTGTACCTTTTCCGAATTGTGAAGGCCACTTCAGGGATGGTGCTGTATTGTCCTGGCCTCAGAAGATGCCTTTTGATAAAGCCATAACCACACTTGTTTTTGGCAAGAATCAGTAGTCCTTTGTTTAATGTCCTCTCTGTCCATTTTGTCAGCAGTTGATTCAAGGATACTTTGTTGTCCAGTGGCTAACTTTTGCCACAATGAAAGTTAGCTCCATATGCAGTTTCTTCAATGCCCATATTTTCTCTGAAGTAGATTGGTACTGCCAGGAGCCAACATTTCTCAAAAAAGAAAAATTTTCTAAGTTGTTAAAACATTTTAAATGCCATATTCTGTAGATCTCTGAAGGGTTTGAAGATGACCTATCTAAAATATATCTGTTCAACTTTTAAAACATATCTAATATGACTACAAGTTCTATTGTAATGTCTAACTACTAACTTTCATTTCTTTATATCCTAATAGTTGGTAATAATAACATTCAAGGATCAGAAAATTGCATTGTTAAATGAACGGTATAAGTACAATTAGAAATATACATATAGCATTTTCTAACAATATCAATTTCAATATATATAATTTGTATACAATATAAAACAATCCAATCCAATGTAAAGTATTTAAAACTAGTAATTGTCTTTTTCTTCTTCTTTCTTTCTCTTTTTTTTTAAACAAGAACCTTAAATCTAATCTGCTTAGCCTTTTTTCTAACCCTTGACAACAACTTGTAACCAACCCCCACTAAACAATGAAAATTATCCCAGACCCAAAACCCATTAAAAAGACCAAAAAAACCACCCGTCCCACACCACCTCTTTGGGAATGTGGGCGTTGTATTCTTAAAATTGCTTCCTGCTGGGTATGGGCGAAGTTATCTTTATCCTGAAAGAAAAATTTTAGGTTAATTGTCAAATTCTAGGAAAGGTAACTATATCCTTCATTATCCATTCTGTGTATAATGCCAAAGTTCAGGGTTTATCTCAAGTCCTTATTCAAGTAGTCTTTGAGACTGGATCATCTCAGCTAGTCATCTCAAAATTGCTCTGAGCACCTTGTAGTTCAAAGCTGATCTGTAGATGATGTTTGTCAGCTTAGTGATGTTATTATTGTCCACGTGGAATTGTTGTTGTTGTGGGGCCCCATCTTCTTCCTGGAGACTTCAGTTGATGTTAGGCCTGGCTGTGATTTCCTGCAGAAAACTGATAAGAGACTCGAACACAAAGACATATATATGCAGCTAATTGAACCCTTTTTTCTAGAATTAATTAGTACTCTATATGACCATTCATATCTTAACAAAGTTTAAAATGTATATATATCTATATATCTATATATATTAATCTTGTAAATTTTGATATAAAATTTATACTTTAAGAAAAGTTTTAAAGAATCAGAATAGAATCAAAGAGTTGAGATTAGTAATAGAATAGTCCCTTAATTAATTTGGCTTTTCTCCTGTCCCATAGCAGAAGATGGCTCTTTTATTCTGGCATGATACAGGGAGTTTGCATTTTCCTTTTAACAACATGCTTGAGTTTAAAGAAGGAGAGAGCCATTCTCTAACTCCAAAGTCAGCTTTAAATTTTAATTGGACTGGGACTATTAGAAGACCAATAGTGTTAAATCTTTAGAGAAAAGCAGAAACAAACATTTAAGAAGACATAAAATTTTTTAGATAATATATACCCATATGCCGTTTCACTCTGTTTCCTGGGATAGATGATTTGTCCCTTTTCTTCAGTTGTCTCATTTGTCCAGTGTTCTTCAGATTCCTTAACCTTCATTCTCCTAAAAGACAAAAACAAAAACCTTTCCCCAAGACTAATTTTGGGGATGTTCCTTTTTGGCAAGTTATTATCTGATTAAATAAAAAGACATGTGTTACTGGTATAAGTTAGTTTAAATTGAATGTTCATGCTGGTTGAAGAACTATCACCTCCTCTAATTAAGAGGTTTCTCTTGTTCAAATCGAACCCTTATCAATATTGATGGTACCCACAACTTATCTTCTCCTGTAGAAACAAAAGCAAAACCTCGTCCCCAATGTAACACATACCCTGGTTTCCATTCTGAGGTCAGCACATCCTTAAAGTATGTAGGCTGATTTAATTCTGTAGTTTTTTCTATTATCCAATGTCTCTCTGCAGCTGTTGTTCCTTTCTCATTGGCATTAAGAAAATTCAAAGTTAATAGAGCATTATGCAGTCTGTTTCTGGGGGTTTTTGTTACTCCTTTCTGTTTATTTAGCATATCCTTTAGAGTTCTGTTTGATCTTTCTATAACTGCTTGACCTGTAGGATTATGTGGTATGCCTGTAATATGCTTTATATTGTAATAAGCAAAAAACTGTTTCATTTTAACAGAGACATATGATGGAGCATTATCAGTTTTGATTTGTGCAGGTATACCCATGATGGCCATAACTTCTAGCAAATGAGTGATTACAGAATCAGCTTTTTCAGAACTCAAAGCAGTTGCCCACTGAAATCCTGAATAAGTATCGATAGTGTGGTGTACATATTTCAGTTTCCCAAATTCTGCAAAGTGAAACACGTCCATCTGCCAGATTTCATTCCTTTGAGTACCCTTTGGGTTACATCCTGCTGGTAATGGCGTTTGATTGTAGAAGGAACAAGTAGGACATTTCTTTACTATTTCTTTGGCTTGTTGCCAGGTTATGAAAAAAATCCTTTTTTAAACCTTTACTATTGACATGATGTTTTTTATGAAATTCTGAGGCCTCCAGCACATTTCCTATTAATAACTTATCAATCTCATCATTGCCTTGTGCTAGAGGGCCTGGCAGACCAGTATGGGATTGAATGTGAGTTATATATAAAAGATGACTCCTTTTCCTGATTGTATCTTGTAATTGAATAAATAGTGAAGTTAATTCTGAAGCATCAGGGATAAATTCTGCAGTCTCAATATGTAATACTACTCTTTCAGCATACTGAGAGTCAGTTACTACATTGAGAGGTTCTGAAAAATCCATTAATACCAACAGAATAGCATACAATTCTGATTTTTGAACTGAATTATAAGGACTTTGAACCACTTTACTTAAATTTTCTGATTTGTAACCTGCCTTTCCTTGTTGGCATCTGTATAAAATGTACGAACTCCAGATATGGGCTTTTCCCGTACAATTCGAGGCAAGATCCAATAAGCTCTCTTTATAAGATCAATTCTATCGCTTTTGGGATATTTGCTGTTAATTTCTCCCAAAAAATTACTGCAAGCTCTTTGCCAAGGTTCACTTTCTGTCCATAATTTTTCAATGTCCTCCTTAGTTAAAGGTACGACAATTTCTGCTGGGTCTATTTATGCTAATTGATGAAGTCTCAATTTTCCTTTCCAAATCAAGTCTGAGGTTTTTTCCACATAAGTTTTTAATTTTTTGTTTGGTTTATTTGGTAAAAATATCCATTCTAATATAATATCTTCCCTCTGCATTAATATTCCTGTAGGAGAATGCCTAGAAGGTAAAATAACCAAAATGCAACCCAGCTTTGGATCAATACGATCCATGTGCCCTTCATGTACTTTCTTTTCTACCAAGGCCAATTCTTTCTCAGCTTCAGGTGATAATTCTCTTGGACTGTTCAAGTCCTTATCACCTTCTAAGGTTTTGAACAAATTATGCAGTTCATCATTTTTTTACCCCAACAATAGTTCGTAGATGAGAAATATCTCCAAATAATCTTTGAAAGTCATTAAGAGTCTGTAGTCTATCTCTCCTAATTTGCACCTTTTGGGGTCTAATTTTTTGTAGCTCTATTTTATATTTTAAATAATTAATAGAATCTCCTCTTTGTATCTTTTCAGGAGCAATTTGAAATCCCCAGCAAGGCAAAATTTTCTTTACTTCTTCAAACATTCTTTCTAAAGTATCTGCATTTGAGTCAGCTAGTAAAATATCATCCATATAATGATAAATTATAGACTTAGGAAATTTTTTACATATCACTTCCAATGGCTGTTGTACAAAATATTGGCACAGAGTTGGGCTATTCAACATTCCCTGTGGGAGGACCCTCCACTGAAATCTTTTAACCGGTTGAGAATTATTATAAGTAGGCACTGTGAAAGCAAATCTTTCTCTGTCTTTTTCTTGTAAGGGTATTGAAAAGAAACAGTCTTTTAAATCAATAACTATGAGAGGCCATCCTTTTGGTAACAGAGTAGGCAAAGGAATTCCAGATTGTAGAGAGCCCATTGGCTGAATTACTTTGTTAATTGCTCTAAGGTCTGTTACCATTCTCCATTTACCAGATTTCTTTTTAATAACAAATACAGGAGAATTCCAAGGGCTGGTTGATTCCTCAATATGCTGAGCATTTAACTGTTCTTCTACCAGCTCTTCTAAAACCTGGAGTTTCTCTGTTGTTAAAGGCCATTGCTGGACCCATAACAGGCTTGTCTGTTAACCATTTTAAAGGTAGAGCTGTTGTTGTCTTTGGAAGATCATCAGTTGTTGTGCCCTGTTCTTGTATAATATGGATGGCTGGTGACCATTCAGAATATTGCCTTCTAATATTTCTCTCAGAAACATGTGCTAGTTTATGATTTGTTTCTGAGATTGGAGGGATGTTAATCTGAATATTCCATTGTTGCAACAAGTCTCGACCCCACAGGTTCATAGCTATGTTAGCTACATATGGTTTCAATTTTCCTCTCTGTCCTTCTGGACCTATACATTCGAGCCATCTTGCACTCTGTTTCACCTGAGATAATGTCCCAATTCCTAACAGTTGAACATTTACCTCCTGAAGAGGCCAAGTTGGATGCCAAAATTCTGGTGCAATTATGGTAACGTCCGCACCTGGTTCTACCAGACCAGACAACAAAACACCATTTATTTTTATCGATAATTTTGGTCTTTGTTCATTAATAGAAGTTTGCCAAAAAATTTTCTTTATGTTTTCTCCTGAATTTTCTATTCTCTCTGTTTCATCATCCTGACCAGCATGACTTATTCCAATAGGCATTTGGTTATTTAATTGCTCTGGGTAGGGGTTTCCTCTACGACTGCAGGAAAGGTTTGAACTGGATTTGCTATTGGGGCCTGCATGAGGCCCCTCTGGGAGTTTCCCTTAGACTGAGGCAAAGGATTACCCTGTCTGTCCCTTGTTGATCTACATTCGTTGGTCCAGTGTTTTCCCTTACCACACCTTCTGCATACTCCAGAAGGAAGGGGCATTCTGTTGCCATTGTTCCTTGAAGAAACATTGTTTCTAGGAATGACCTGTTTACAATCCCTTTTCAAATGTCCTTGCTTTCCACATCCAAAACATCTAACATTCCTCAAACCTTTTGAAATTGCTTCTCCTACCCACGTATCATCATGCTCATGAGCTTCAACATTAACCGTGTCTCTAATCCAATCTTCCAAAGGTGCAGATCTTGCCTTTAACGGCCTGATTATTGTTTTGCATGCTGCATTCACATTCTCAAAGGCCAAAGATTCAATTTATTATCTTACTAGCTTCTGAATCCGGGACCATTCTCTTTACTGCTGAAGCCAGTCTTTGTAAAAAATCTGTGAAAGATTCTTTTGGGCCTTGTACAACCTTTGTAAATGACTCAGTTTTTTTTTCTCCTGGTTCCTCAACTCTGTCCCATGCATTCAAGGCTGCTGTTCAACATTAAATTAGGGTTTGGACATCATATAAACATTGTGTTTGTCTGAAGCATATTTACCTTCTCCAATAAGCTGATCCTGGCAGACTTGTATTCCTTTATCCCTCCACTGTTTTTCTATGTTTTTAGCTTCATCCTTGAACCAAGTTAGCCACTGAAGCCTTTGACTGGGTTCAAGAACAGCTTGTGCCAGCTCCCACCAGTCTTGTGGTACAATACTATTATATGGTGACCAAGAGTTTAACATTTGCTTTACATATGGGGAATGCATGCCATAAGATACTATTGCCTCCTTAAACCTTCATAAATCTAACATTTCAATTGGAGCCCAAATATTTTGTGTAGTCATTTGATCAGGCAACTGCTGTACGGTTACTGGACAAATTAAGGGTGACCGTGTGAAAACAGGCTTTCTTTCTGTAACCCTATGATCCAATCTTGAAGCAACTTCACTGTTGGTTTCTTCTGTCTGAGTTTTTACAGGTTTAACAGGTTTTTCTAAAGCTGTCACCCTGGCACTTAAATTGACTATCTTTTTAAATAGTAAAATGAGGATAAGCATAGTAATAAAATGCATAATTTGATCAACATTAATCTTCTCATATAGCTGTTCCATTGTCAGACTATCTAAAATTGCAAACAAAGCCCAATTTTCTTCCAATGTACACAGAAAACCCATTTTTTTTTAATGTGGAAAAAAATTTTTCTTTTAAATAGTTTCCTTTAAAATATCTGATATGTTAAGTGACTTACCAAGCCCTCGTAGAACAGTACCAATCCAAGGGAATTTCAAAACAGCCACCTAGTGTCCGAGGTGTGAGTCCAGAGAGAGAGAGAGAGAGAGAGAGAGCACACAAGAACCGTAGCCGCAAGTTCTGCCTAAGAGCTTGAATCCAGCCATGTGTTCCTGCTTGAGCTTAGTCAAGCCTTGGCTCTGGCTACCTTAAGCTCCAACCACGTGCGTTGGCTTTACAGGCAGGGGCCCTGTTTGGCAGGGCAGGCCTGAGTTGTTTGTAGCACTGGCTTTAAGCAAGTAGCTCAAGGTTAGTCCGGCCTGAGGCCAAGCCAACCTGGGCCCGGGCTAGGGAGCCGGCCGCCCTGGCGGGAAACCGGACCTGCCGCCAAGCCAAGTTAAGCGGTTTTTAATGGATTCTTGTCACGTTGGGCGCCAAATGTAGATATAACCAACCGTCTTATTAAATAAGATACACAGAGCCAATTCAGAGAAGAAAGCCAAGAGGTCAGAGCTAAGAGCCTCACCCTTCCTGCTTCAGTGATCCTCTTCAGTCAAGAGAGCTCTCCGAAAGGGACCTACTTCCTGTGTGTATGTCTTTATATAGTCTAGCTGTTCTGCCTTCTCATTGGTTGTAAACCCAAACACGTGACTGCCTTGTCACTGCCTGTATGTACTGCCCTCCAGGTCCTTAAAGGCGTGTGCCACCGCCGCCACGCACTTGCTATGGCTCTAATAGCTCTGACCCCCAAGCAACTTTATTTATTAACATACAATTAAAATCACATTTCAGTACAAGTAAAATACCACCACACTGCACCTACAGGTTGTCCCTGTTTCCAATGGCATGTCTCTCAGTGCTTCCCAGAGGTAAAGCCTGATGCCTGGGCAGGAGTGAGATGGGGACTCAGACCATTCTGCTTCCTCCATTTGAAATCCAGAGCCTATGGCCTGAGTCACACAACTGAGGGATTGAGGTAGTAGTGCATGGGTTCCCAGCATGCATTTGGGGAGACCCTGATAGGTGATGGTTTAGGTGAGATGCTAGTTGTTCTGAGTTTGTGGTGAGTCTTGCTACTTTCCTGGCAAATGATTGTGTGCTAAAAGATCCTGGTAGCAGGTGGAGTGCCCTGGTCCCACTTGGTACATTGCAGTTTGTGGCTGTAAAACCTAGGACTCATCATTACTTTTCTTGGTCCTGTCTGAGATAAAACCACTCTTTGCATTTCTTCAGCACCTCATTGTTTCTCTGTCCCTGCCTCTCTATGTCTCTGTCTCTGTTTCTGTCTCTCCCTGTGTGTGTGTGTGTGTGTGTGTGTGTGTGTGTGTCCAGACTTGAGAGTCAGGTGTCTGTGGTGTGGCCTGAGGATTTTCCTGCCTCACACTTTCCAGGTGATGCCAGTGCTGAGGTTTTGGAACTTTGCTTAGGCAAGCATTGCTCTAGACCTCTGTGCTCACCTTGAAGGAACACTGAAATCTCTTGGGTAGTTTATAAAGCTTCCCTGACATTCAGTTTCATTTGCAGAAATGCAGATTATGTGTTCTAACTGTGAACTAATAGACACCCAAGACCAAGAATCCCTGTTCCAAAGACAGGAGAAACATCACCACATATTTCTGATGGACACAGACCTGTGGCATAGACTCCTGGGAACTCTTGCCCCTCCAGGCCTATTGAGGGAGCTTATGCATCTCTGCCCCCTTCTGGAATCCCTGCCTCTGCTGGACTGTGGCCAGAATATCAAGTTTAATAAACACTAGGATGTCCCAGTATATAGGAATTTAAACCTTTCACCATTACCTGGCAACAAGCTAAGAAAATAATAATAAAAAACCCAAAACTGTCCTACTTGTTCTTTATATAATCAAGTTCCTTTATCTATAGGAACTAATCCTAAAGGTACACAGAAAAATAAAATTTGACTAATAGATGTGTTTCACATAAAAAAATTTGGAAAGTTAAAATTTATTCACCATACCATTGATACATACTCTGGATTTTAATAGGTATCTGCCTTAAGTTCTGAAAGAGCTGATTCTATAATTATACATTTATTAGAAACAATGGCTGTAATGGGCACACTGATACAAATGAAAACTGATAATGCCCCAGCTTATGTTTCCAGTAGAATGAAACAATTTTTTTTTACACATTACAGCATAAAACATATTATAAAATTCCATATAATCCTACAGGACAAGTAGTTATCAAAAGACCTAATCACATGATAAAAAAGATGCTTATAAAACAAAGGGGGATATGAGAATCCCCAGCGATAGACTGCATAATACTTTACTAACTTTAATTTTTTAATGCTAATGAAATAGGAACAATAGCTGATGAAAGACATGGCATTGTGGGAAAAACTGCTGAATTGGGTCAGCCAGTATATTATCAAGATGTTTTAACATAAAAATGGAGTCCAGGGAAAGTGTTAAGATGGGGTCAAGTGTATGCTTATGTTTTCACAGGAAACATAAGGTTGTGGATCACATCAACGTTGAAAAAATCCAGCATGAGCAAGAGGAGTCTTTTGGATGTTCAGCTGCTAAGATAAATGACATGACTCTGGGGGGAAAAGACACAGAAGGCTGGAGCAGGCAGCTGATCCTTCTACCTGGGGACAGCTTAAGAATTTGTGTGATACAGCTCCAGAGAAGCTAGCTAATAAAGAGGACCCTAAGAGGGACTGATGGATCACCCTGGGAAGTGGAAATAGATGAGATCTCCATGAGTAAACTGGGAATGAGGGGTAGGCAAGCTAGAATAGGGACAGAGTGGGAGGGCAGGGAGGGAGATACCATGATAGATGAGGACATCATGGGAATAGGAAGAGGCAGGGTGCTGGGGAGGCTCTCAGGAATCCACATGTATGACCCCACCTTGGACTGCTGGCAGTGGTCCAGAGGGTGCCTGGACTGGTCTACTCTGGTGACCAGCCTAGCAAATAACCTAGCTGTCATCAGAGCCTTTGTCCAGTGACAGATGGAGGCAGATACAGTGATCCACGGCCAGGCACCAAGCTGAGTTCCGGAAATCCAATTGATGAGAGAGAGGAGAGATACTGCAGGTGAGGGACATCGAGATCATGATGGGAGGATGTGCAGAGATGACCGGCCACACTAGTGGAAGCCCATGAACTGCGGACTGGTGGCTGTGGAGCTCCCATGGGACTGGGCTAGACCCTCTGGATATGGAAGATGGTTGTTTGGCTCGAACTGTTTGGGAGCTCCCAGGCACGGGGATCGGGATCTGTCCCTGGTGCATGGGCAGGCTTCTGGGAATCCGGTGCCTGTGGTGTGACACCTTGCACAGCCTTGGTGCAGTGGGAAGGGGCTTGGACCTGCCTAGGCTCAGTAAGCTGGGCTCTGCTGACTCCCCATGGGAGACCTCGATTTGGGGGATGTGGGGATGCCGGGTGGCTTGGGAAAGAGGGCTGGGGGTGGGAGGAAGGAGGAAGGGGTTCTGTGGATAGCATGAGGAGTGAGTAGAAAATTTCTTAAGAAAAATAAAATAAAATTAAAAAATTTTTTTTTCATTCATTTTATACACCAAAGTTCCTCCTCTTCCCTCCTCGCACCCACCCAGCCTCCCCCTCCCAATCTCCCCACTCCCACCCACAAGAAGGCAAGACCTCCCATGGGGAGGCACATCCAGTAGAGGCAAGTCCAAGCCCTTCCTCCTACCTCAAGGCTGCAAGAGGTATCCCATCATAGGTAGAGGTCTCCAAAAAGTCGGCTCATGCACTAAGGCTGGATTCTAATCCTACCACCAGGGGACCCCCAAGCAGATCAAGCTACACAACTGTCTCGCCATGCAAAGGTCCGGTCCCATGTAGGCTCCACAGCTTTTGATCCAACTTTCATGGGTTCCCTCTAGTTTGGTTTGGTCATCTCTGCATGTTTCCCCATCATGATCCTGATGCACTTGCTCATAGAATCTCTCTTCTCTCTCTTTGACTGGACTCCTGGAGCTCTGTCTAGTGATTGGCTGTGGATCTCTGCACCTGTTTCCTCAGTTATTGGAGAGAAGCTCTGTGATGACAGTTGGGGTATTCACCGGTCTGATCTCTGGGGCAAGCCAGTTCAGGTCAGGCACCCTCTCCACTTTTTCCAGGCTGGGGTCATCCTTGGGGGATTCCTGGCAACTTCCCTAGCACTGGGTTTCTCCCTATCCCCACGATGTCGCTATCATGGTATCTCTTTCATTGATTTCCCCTCCCTCCCTGTTCCAGCTCAACCATCCCATTCCCTGATGTTCTTATCCACTATGATCAAGTAGGTTTCATCCCAGAGATGCAAGGCTAGTTCAACATAAGTCTGTCAATGTAATCCACCATAGAAACAAACTGAAAGAAACAAACCACATGATCATTTCATTAGATGCTGAAAAGACCTTTGACAAAATCCAACACCCCTACATGATAAAGGTCTTGGAGAGACCAGGAATACAGGGAACATACCTAAGCATAATAAAGACAATTTACAGCAAGCCAAGAGCCAACATAAATTAAATGAAGAGAAACTCAAAGTGATTCCACTAAAATGAGGAACAAGACAAGGCTGTCCACTCTCCCCATACTTATTCAATATAGTACTTGAAGTTCTAGCCAGAGCAATAAGACAACAAAAGGAGATCAAGGGGGTACAAATTAGAAAGGAAGAAGTCAAACTTTCACTATTTGCAGACGATATGATACTATACATCAGTGACCCCAAAATTCTACCAGGTGCAAGGTGTTTACCCACCAACCCCACAGTTCCCCAGAGTTTTCTTGAGTGTGAGCAGCAGAAAATGTTAGAAAGAAGGATTTAGGTTAGAAGGAAATGGATTTAGGCCCTTGAGAGGGCCCGGAACCTATTCCAATGGGCCCTGACTGTCTCTGCCCCAGGGTATTTATAGAAACACCAAGGGGTGGAGTAAAAGATCTCCTCCCAGCACAGCCAAGTGCAGATCATCTCAGACACCTGCACTCAGGCCCGTGATCATAATCATCCTCTCTATGAGGACCTGCTGGGTAAAGCCATGAGGAACCTGAAAACGGGCTCCCACAGGCCCCACTTTCTTAATATATAAAAAATAGCTCATTATTAATAGCTTACAGCAATCTTCATAGCTGCTAAACCTCCCAGTGTGGGAGTAGAGGATGATAAAGATGGCATTTCTCTGTTGGATTAGGTCCAAGGTGACTACAGCAGTCTTAGCTGCATCAAGCCCTTTCTAAACCAAAAACTTAATGCAATTGCAAGCTTAAAGAATCCCTTAGCTTCATCATTACTATAAACAGGTTAACATAAATATTGCTATACATAGTTATAATTCTCTCAATCTTACATCTCAAAGCAAACTCTTTTTATTTAATTTTTATTTAATTTTTTTTATTTTTATTTTGCAATACAATTCAGTTCTACATATCAGCCACGGATTCCCTTGTTCTCCCCCCTCCTGCCCCCCCTCATCTTCCCCCCAGCCCACCCCCCATTCCCACCTCCTCCAGGGCAAAGCCTTCCCCTGCAGACTGAGATCAACCTAGTAGACTCAGTCCAGGTAGGTCCAGTCCCCTCCTTCCAGGCTGAGCCAAGCGATCCTGCATAGTCAAAGCAAACTCTTAACAGAACCATTTGAATTAACTTGCTAACAGAACATAGGAAAAACTTCTGATGTTTTTACGTCAAACAAATATTTCCTTAACTTCACAAAACTAGGGTGCATTAATATCAATAAATTAACATAATTTTTGCAAACATACATTCAACTTTAATTCACTCATAACTCCTTTTCTTTATAATTTTTTTAAACAAAATCTCAAGCCTACTTAGAAAACTCAAATTTTTCCATTTAAACAGTTCCATTTGTAACATAAAACCAGTTCCATAAGTAATTCCATTTTTACATAAACAGTTACATAAAACAGTTCCATTTTTAACACAAAACAATCCATGAATCACTAGTTAATAAAGCATATATGCATACACAAAACTGCATCTTGAGTCTATATAGAAACAATAAATTTCTTCATTTAAACAGTTCCATTTTTAACACAAATAATTTCAGAAAACAGTTCATTACTCTAAGTAAATTCAAAATTGTCCCATAGCAATAAAATCACTATTGTTCATTTCATTAAGTCCCAAAATTCAAATAATAAATTCTGGTACCAGCCTTCCAAATATGAAGAAATCCATAAAAAAAATCTTTTTGTAATTTTTTACAGTTTTTAAAGTTCAAAAAGTTCAAAAGTAGTAAATTCTGGTATCAGACTTTCACTTCCAAATATGAAGAGACGTTTTACAACCAAAATTTTTTGCAGTTAACAATTTTAGTTCAAACAAGCATCTCTGCAACTTTCATTCTCAAGTCAGAGACCTTCTTAGTTACAGTGATATTTTAAACTGCACCGTTTTTTGCTGTTAGCTCAGGTTTTTCTGTGTTGCGTTGATTTTCCACGGATCTCAGTTGCGAATGCCTTGTGCTCGTTCTGGCATCCATGATTCTTAGCTTCTTAGCAGCTTCTGGAGCTTTTGAAAACCACTCAGACTGCCTGCTTTGCAGTCTACTATGACACTATCTTCTGTGTCTCAGGTTTTTTCACCATATACATTAAGCATTGACTCACAATTAACATTTACACTTTTTCACAAACTCACAAACTCACATCTTGCAAAGCATTTAGACTCACATTCAACATTTACACTGTTTTACAAACTCACATAGAACATACTAACATCTCCTTATTTATACTCCTTAAGGAAACTATAGAACTGCTTTAGCATATATATTTCTTATTTACTTCTTATATTCATTCTATATTCTTATCTAAACTTACATTTACAACTAGCATCTTTACTTCTTACTTATATTCTTCCTTTAAGCTTATTATAGAACTACCTTAGATCTTTACTTCTTAAACTTATTACTACATATCTTACACTACCTTAGATACTTCTTGCAAGCTTATATTCTTAAAGGAACTCTATAGATCTATTTTACAAACTTATATAGGGCTACCATTAGCATATATCTAACTTAGCAAACACCTAAAGATTTCTTAACACTTAGAGATTTAACATTTTCTAGCAAGTCAGAATATTTTTCTACTTCTTATTCATAATTATTATCACTATCTCTATTAGAAAGATTCTCTTAACTAGATAGGAAGTATGCAAATCATTTCTAAAGTTCAGAGCTTATAGACAGCTTTGATAATTTTGGGAGTTCTTTTGAAACAAGAGTGTTTAATGGCTTTCTCTTAACTCTGGGACTTAGTGACTTTTGTTGCTATGCATTTCAGATGTTTTATTGTTGTTACTCTATTAAGAGCTACGTGAGTTTACAGCAAACCCAAAAAGGAAGAGAAAAGAAAAACCTTGTAAGGAATATTCTGTTTCTGAATTGCTTAGCTAGTTATTCCATAACAGTCAATTTCCCAACAGGAGATGATAGTGGTCTAAATTGGAGTGAGGTTCCAGACCTGCAGCTTACAACAGGTCTGAAGACATTGCTGAGACTTACTTACAATTGTCTCAAACTCCTCAGCAGTCTGGAAGCCTCTTTATTCTCCTACTATCCCCAGACTGCAAGATGAAACCTTAATATCAGGAAAATTAATTTAGTTGCTTGTAGCTTGAGTTTTCCTGCCTGGCCCACAGTCAGGACAAGTCTCTGATACCCGCCAGTCCCACAGCCACTCAGACCCAACCAAGTAAACACAGAGACTTATATTGGTTACAAACTGTATGGCCGTGGCTGGCTTCTTGCTAACTGTTCTTACAGCTTAAATTAATCTATTTCCATTCATCTATAGCTTGCCACATGGCTCGTGGCTTACCAGCATCTTCACATGCTGTTTCTCATCATGGCGGCTGGCAGTGTCTCTCTGACTCAGCCTTCCACTTCTCAGCTTTATTCTCCTCCTTGTCCCACCTATACTTCCTGCCTGGCCACCAGCCAATCAGTGATTTATTTATTGACCAATCAGCAACACACTTGACATACAGACCATCCCACAGCAGTTGCTCTTTACAATCACCACCAAACTCTGATACAATTTTCCCCTTCTTGATTTTTAAAGCTGTATTTGCCATGATTTATATAACAATGATGTTTGATTGATTTTTTATTAGCCCAATATTTTCACCCAAACTGCTACTATTCAAAGGAGTTAACATATTGTTCTTTCATGAAACATATCCTTCATTAGCTTACTGAGAAAGCATTTTCATCATTTCACTTCATTAGCCTGATGTTGTTATTGTTTGCAGCTGTGATATTTAGCGTTGGTTTTTTTTTATAAGGAACTTTCAGGTGAAACAACTCTATTTTGTAAGATAGCTAGATTTTATGAAATTTGTTTTCCATCTATAAAGCAGTCATTTCTTTTTGAATGCCTGTTTCCTTATCTCCCTTATTAGATTTGCAAAGGAATCACTCATTGCAGGCTGTTTGTTCAAGAGGTAAAGAACTTTTTAAATCTCCCATAAGTTTCTTCATATCTAAAACAACGTTCAGTGTATAAGCTGCTTTCCCTTGTTTTAAGGATTTTAGAGTGGCTTGTTTGCTCTTATAGGTAGCTTTTTGTCAGATCTGAGTTCTCAAGAGGTAAGATTAAGCTTTCTAGCATTGCTTTGAGAAGAAACTTTAACCCTGATATTGTTATTGTTAGCAACAACATTCTGAGCTGAAAAGTTTTTGGACAGTATCGCCATCTTTAGCTGAAAAACTACATTTCCCAGAATGCATTTCTCTTCATCCGCTGGCTGTTATGACCTAGCTCATGGACTTCATTTCCCATAGTTCTTTTTGGGTCCAGGAGTCAATTTCTGGGTCTCTTTTACTGGGCTTACCTTCAAAGTTTTCTCTGGGGAGGTTTGAACCAAGCTTGAGTTTTCTATTTTTTTTTTTTTTTTTTTTTTAAGATTTATTTATTATGTATACAGCATGTATGCCTGCACTCCAGAAGAGGGCACCAGATCTCATTACAGATGGTTGTGAGCCATCATGTGGTTGCTGGGAATTGAACTAAAGACCTCTGGAAGAGCAGTCAGTGCTTTTAACCTCTGAGCCATCTCTCCAGCCCAAGCTTGAGTTTTCAATTACGGGGCACTGGGAGATTTCTGTTCTGAGCTGGCTTCAACAGGTGTCTCTCCTTCATTTGACACTGGCCCAGGATCAGAACTGCACCTGCCTTGTTAGCAGGCATTGAAGCAGGCATTCCTTTTACCAACTTCCCTCAGGGCTTGTGTTTGCCTTAGCCAGTCAGAGTAAAACAAAACATTTGCAACAGAGCTTTTCCATAGCTCCTTCAGTGTGAAACCTCAGTAAAAAAAAAAAACCCACTCAGCCGGGCAGTGGTGGCACACACCTTTAATCCCAGCACTCAGGAGGCAGAGGCAGGCGGATCTCTGTGAGTTTGAGGCCAGCCTGGTCTCCAAAGTGAATTCCAGGAAAGGCGCAAAGCTACACAGAGAAACCCTGTCTCAAAAAAACCAAAACCAAACCAAACCAAAACAAAACCAAACAAACAAAAAAAACACTCTATCCCCTACAGACAAAGAGAAGCTTAAACCAGGATTCCTAAGTACAGATAAGAACTTAGACCCCTTTCAAGTTCCCAGGTGGTGATATCAGCTACAGGGACTTAAAAACAGAGTCAGGATATTCGGCCATCTGGTAGGGGCTAATTGGCCATAAAACAGCCCAAACTTCTCAAACCCCGGAGACAGCTCGTAAAACTCCTAACATGGTTGCTGAACAAACGAGAGATAAAGATACCATGAAAGCCTGAAAAAATGAAACTGATATTAAGCAAGGAGAGGGAGGTGGGTTGTGGGGAATGAATTCTGTGGTCTGTGCCTTTAAGAACTAGCCTCACAAAGAAAGGGCAAGCTCCTCCTGGCCTCACTGCCATGAGTGCATTGGACCGGCTTCCCTGCCGCAGCTTGTAAATTTAAACAGAGTAAACCTTGCTTTTGCATGCTGGTATGCATGTCCTCAGTGGTCTCTCTGGGGCTCACGATCTGGGCACAACATTCAGAGAAATTTCTCCCACTGATAGATCTTTATCTCATTTTGCTTGTTCCTTACCCCCAGATGCAGAGTTTCAGATATCTCAGGCTGTGCCTCTGTTCCTCTGCTAGCTGCCTTTGGAGATAGGGGCTCCCTGCCCCCAGAATCTGCCTCAAACTTTTAGCAGCTTTCATTTTCTGGGGAGGAATCTGTTCCTTCTGTTTCTGTTTCTTCAGAGTCTTTCTCCCTGACAGCTCCCAGTTTGGTCTCAGTTTATCGCCTCTGCCCCAGAAACATTTTTTTGACACTGAAGTGGCAGCTTTTCCTGCCACTGAAGGTAGGGGCTTTTTGTCCGTTTCTGTTTTCGGGGTCTGTGAGGTTTGTGTTCATAAATCAAGCTTAGCAAGGGAGGTTTTTGCCATCTCTAAGCTCGCAGTGGACTGTTTTCATTTGTCTGTGCTCTCAGAGCTTATGGCCTGAGGCAATCAACCCCTCAAGGGCTCCCTCACCTCACTGGGAGTCAGTCTAAACAAAGCTTTTCTCAAGAAGATGCTTTCTGATAGAAAAGAACGTTACTCCTTGTTAGTTCTGCCCTGGCTTGGCTCTTTATGCAGACAGCGTTTCTGACTCGGCAGCCCAACTGTAGATGTAGTTTGGCTTTACTGCTTTCCCAGAAAGGTCTTTTCTCTGATAGGAAAGCTTTTCTCAGATCTTTCTGCAGCTGTAGACCTATCAATCTCGGACTTGTAGGAAAGCGGGCAACTATACTGTTCCCACCGGCTTTAGCTTTGTTTGTTCATCAGCAATCTTCCCCTGGGTCCTGCACCTTCCTGCCTCAGCTCTGTGCTCCAGGAAGTTGTTTACAACTGCAGATACTCTAGCATCTCTGGAATGCACTCCAACTTGGAGGTAATGGCCACTTGCTTCTCAGTTGTTGGTTAGAAGCAAGGATACAATGCTAACAGAGAGGGTTTCCGCTCATCACTTCAGGGGATCTTTTCATTAGGGCAATTAATAGCACCCTTTCATGCTGTTAGACTTTCACTCAGAAACAAAACCCTCCATACCTCAGCTCAGCTGTAACTGAAAAAGCTTGACTTTTTTGCTTTTCCTGGGTAAACAATTTCCTGCTGGGCTCTTTATGGCTCTTCACTCTCGCAAACGTTTCCTCAGGGTATTCTGATCTGCTGCCTTTTACTAGCTTGAAGAGACAGAGCTTAGAAGAGGTTTTTAGGAAATCAAGCCCTGCCTCCCTCATTGCAGGGAGGATTTTTCTGGCTTGAAAGACAGGACTTAGAGAGGTTTTGCTGTCTTAACAGGTTTGTTGTTTTCCCTTAGAGCTAATCACAGGTGATTCCCCGTACTAATACCTTCAGGTGATTCTAATTTTTGTCTTTCTGAGAAAGTTAAAGGCTTTAGTTTTTAAGTTTAAGAGAGCTTTTTAGTTTGATAAAGATTAAGGCTTTTTAGAGATTTTCCAAGAAAAGCTTTAGTTTGAAATATTTTTTTTCCCCGAGAGAGAAAGACCAAATTTTCCCCAAACTTCTGAGTTTTCATTTTTTTTTTGGCTTCTTACACCCACGTTTTTTGCCTCAGGGAGAAATCACTTTTTCCTGTCACTTGGACTTAGCATTTTAACTGTCCCCAGGCCAAAAGCTTCCATAGGAAATTTTTTTCTGTGCGATAAGCTCAAAGAAGAGTTTTTGTTTTCGTTTTTGTTTTCTACCCATAAAGCTCAAAGAAAGATTTTTTTCCCAGTTTGCATTCATAGCCCCAGAGTTAGAAAATTGAAGACTTTTTCTGTCTAGTTGTCTTACTTATCTTAAATAATTTTTTTTTAACATAGTATTACACTTCTAAGTTTTTCCTACACTATATTACTACTCTATACCTTATACTTATTTTTCACAGATAGAAATTGAGAAAGAAGTAGGAGATAGAAATTTTTTGCATCAATCAGTTTACAATTTATTACTATATATTGCTTATATTATCATTTTCTCATTTTTCTTTATTAAGAAATTTTCTGCTCTACATACCACCCACAGATTCCATCTCCTCCCATTCCCATCCCCCAGCCCTCCCAAGCCACCCCATATCTCCACATCCCCCAAATCAAGGTCTCCCATGGGAAGTTAGCAGAGCCTGGCACACTGAGCCTAGGCAGGTCCAAGCCCCTCCCCACTGCACCAAGGCTGAGCAAGGCATCACACCACAGGCACCGGGCTCTCAAAAGCCTGCCCATGCACCAGGGATGAATCCATCCCCCTGCCTGGGTGCCCCGCAAACAATTCGAGCCAAACAACCATCTTGTGTATCCAGAGGGCCTAGTCCAGTCCCATGGGGGCTTCACAGCCACTAGTCTTCAGTTCATGGGCTTCCACCAGGGTGGCTGGTCATCTCTGCATGTCTTCCCATCATGATCTCCACATCCCCTGCCTGCAGAATCCCTCCTCTCTCTCATCGATTGCATTCCCGGAGCTCAGCCTGGTGCCTGGCTGTGTGGATCTCTGCATCTGCCTCCCTAAGTCACTGGACAAAGGCTCTATGATGACATTTAGGTTATTCACTAGACCTGTCACCAGAGTAGACCAGTCCAGGCACCCTCTAGACCACTGCCAATACTCCCAGGTGGGGTCATCCTTGTGGATTCCTGAGAGCCTCCCTGTCACCCTGCCTAGAAGATAGAAACCTTTTTTTTTTTTTTTGGTTTTTCGAGACAGGGTTTCTATGTGTACCTTTGTGCCTTTCCTGGATCTCGCTCTATAGACCAGGCTAGCCTCGAACTCACAAAAATCCACCTGCCTCTGCCTCCCAAGTGCTGGGATTAAAGGCATGCGCCACCACCGCCCGGCCAAGATAGAAACCTTTATAGAGGAGATATTTGAGCTGCAGCATTGGACATCCTTCCAGTCCTTTTCTTTCTTTTCTCTCGAGGATAAATCCCCCTGTCCATATATGTGTATATTCCATTAAACACTGGACATGTCCCTTTGTCCACTGGCAGGGCCTGACTTGCACTTTAACCAGAAACTCTGTAATAAAACTTATTTTCCTTTGTCTTTAGTCCCTTCCCCCCTTTTTTTAGTCCCTGTTCATGGCACCATTCTGTGGGGCGTTTACCCACCAAACCCACAATTCCCCAGAGTTTTCTTGAGTGTGAGCAGCAGGAAATATTAGAAGGATTTAGGTTGTGGAGATAAACAAATAGAAAATACAAGATAGCCTCGAGAGGGCCTGGAACCTATTCCAATGGGTCCTGAGTGTCTCTGCCCCAGGGTATTTATAGAAACGCCAAGGGGTGGAGCAAAAGTTCTCCCCCCAGCACAGCCAAGTGCAGATTGTCTCAGACACCTACACTCAGGCCCGTGGTCCTAATTATTCTCTCTATGAGGACCTGCTGGGTAAAGGCACAAGGAACCTGAAAATGGGCTCCCACAACCAGGGAACTCCTACAACACATCAACTCCTTCAGTAATGTGGCAGGATACAAGATTAACTCAAAAAAATTAGTAGCCCTTCTATATACAAATGATAAATGGACTGAGAAAGAAATCAGAGAAACATTACCCTTTACAATAACTACAAATAGTATAAAACACCTTGTGGTAACTCTAACTAAGCAAGTGAAAGACCTGTATGACAAGAATTTTAAGTCTCTGAAGAAAGAAATTGAAGAAGATATCAGAAAATGGAAAGATCTCCCATGCTCATGGATAGGAAGGATTAACATAGTAAAATTGGCAATCTTACCAAAAGCAGTCTACAGATTCAGTGCAACCCCCATCAAAATCCCAATACAGTTCCTTTATTTTATAAGATCGTTTTGGATATCCTGGTTTTTTGTTTTTCCATATGAAGTTGAGTATTGTTCTTTCAAGTTCTGTGAAAGAGCAATACTCTCCCTCCTTCTCCCTCTTCCCCTCTCCCTCTCTATGTCTCCCCCACCTCTCTCCCTCCCCCTCTCTCTCTCTTCCCTTCTCCCTCTCCCCACCTCTCTTTCTCTCTCTGTCCTGCTCTGCTTCTCTCACAGACAGTTCCTGTCTGCTGGCTATGTTCAGTCTGCTTCTTTCTCTTTCTGCTCTGAATTCTTCCGGATGCCTCTAGCTGCTCTCTGTCTCTCTGTCTCTGTCTCTGTCTCTGTCTCTCTCTCTCTGTCTCTCTCTCTCTGTCTCTGTCTCTCTCTCTCTCTCTCTCTCTCTCTCTCTCTCTCTCTCTCCTATAATAAAAACCTTCCCCTTACCTATACAATGGAGTGATTATAGAGTCAGTTTATCTAATGCCAAGAAACAGATTAAAGTTTTTCCATAGTGTATTTTAATTGAAAATTATTAACAATTTGTGTACAGAGTTCAATAAATAGAATGTCCTCTTTCAGAGGAATATTTTTTCTTTTGAATTTCTGTATGTTTTAAAATTCTTGCTAATATAGATATCAATTTGACTGCTTCAAAGGACTGTCAATCAACTGCAGCACCAACTAGGAAGAAAAGCAAAAGCCAGAATTACTAGCAGTATCATCAGGAACATTGGTGGCGTCATCAAGAGGATTATGGGCAGCAGCATCAGTGTCGTTATTGGCATCATCTCATGCAGTATCATCAGCATCATTGTATATAAGGTGTGTGAATTGGAAGCTCCTTTTTTTGTTTTATGCTGCTTGTTTTGGAGTGTTTCAGAGATGATGCTATCCTCACAAGTCAGTGTATGTCCACAGAAAAGGCAGACACTGACTAGCATTTAACAGTTAGATATCTCTGTATATGCTTAGCCACTCCAAAAACACAAGGTTATCACTGGGAGAGAAAATAATTCTCATTCCAGAACAGGAGACAACCATGATCCAGCTAACATTATTTGGTCAGTTTTGGTGGACTGAACTGACTTTGTTACTTTTACATTATATATTTTCAATACAATTGGGGGAAAATCACTTTCTTCTGGTACCAGGTAAAGCCTATGTAGCCCCATATAAAGCATGGAATTTATTAATCATAAGTATTAGCACCAAAGAGAGTTAGTTTTCTGGGACAAAAATCATCTATTTTAAACCACTGTTTGTGGACTAACTTACCCTGGCCATCGTTCTTTTTACTGGAAGCTTCTTGGTAAGATCTCCAGACTACCCTTGTAGAATCTGGAAGGTCAGACCTGTTGTTGGTGCTCATGCTTGGTCTGAAGCGGCCAGTTGGATGTGCAGTGTGAAAAGCTAGGTCAGCGTCATTAGCAGGATCCTTAGTGTCACTGGGACCACAGAGAGGAGCAGATTCTAGATCAATACTGAGCTTGTCAAGAGCCAGGTCAGCATTGTGAGGAGGGTCCCTGGCGTCACCAGTGCGGTGACCAGGAGCAAGCTCAGGGTCAGTGTGCGGTTGCCATCTTTGGTGCTCAGTGCTGTCAGCCAAAGCAACTGCACGGGCCAATTGAGCCTCGAAAGCCTTGTCCATGTCACTCAAGTCACCTGCATCACGAGGGCAGGCAGCAGGAGCTGGTTCAACGTGTGCGGTAGCCCGCAGAGCAGCGATTCTGTGCTCAAAAGACTCGAAAACGGGTACATGCAGATACCCTGACTTCTTTTCTTTAACCTTTAAAAAATATTGAGATATTACTTTTCATTAAAAATTTTATGATTTTTCATAAATCATTTTCATTTTAGCACTTGTCTGTTAATGTCACAGTCTTGATTTTTGTCTCCAAATGTTTGTTGTTTAGTCTAATTTTATCATTACAGTTGCTGATATCTTGTAACCTCTGCTTCCTTTGTGCTTGAGTAAAAGGCCCAGGATTTTCAGGAACCTCCAAAGGAACCTTCTCAGATGTATGCCTTTCTTCCTCTGCTCTTGGCTACCTAACATCATCATTCTCTGTATAATGGGGAGATATAAAAATAAAAGGACAAAATGTGTCCTCTCCAAATGTTATGACCTGGATTTTACATTCCAGCCAGATTAATAGAATGTGAAAGGAGGAGCTTCAGGAATGAAAGGAACCTCTCCCTTCTGTACTATGTAGTCCTTTCCTTATGGCCTTTCACAATTGTTCATTGGGACCCTGAGAATAGCGAAACAGTGAAAGTGACCTGAACATTTGTGAACAAAGTGTGTCACTACCCATAGCAGTGGGGAGCTGCTGAGCTGCAAGTATGGATTCTGAAGATGCCTTCTGACCTCTTACACCTTAACCATGACTGTTATATGTGTGAGCAGTGGCCTATTCCAGCACCACTGTGGTGGCTTGAATGAGAACAGCCCCGATACACTCAAACATTTGAATGCTTGGTCCCCAGTGGGTGGAACTATTTTGGAAAGATTAGGAGGTGTGGCCTTGTTGGAGGGGATGTTTCACTGGGGGGTGGGCATACATGTGTGTGTGTATTCATGTGCTTGTGTGTGTTATGCTGCTGCTGTGTGTGAAGACCAGAGAACAACTTTCAGGATCTGGCTCTCTCCTTCTCTGGGTGAAGCAGGGTCTCTCACTGTTTCTGCTACTCTGTGTGTTCCAGTCTGGCTGGCTTGTGAGTTTCAGAGCTGTTCTATGCTCTCAGCCTCCATTATGGATTTAGGGGTGCTGGGATTATGCATGTCAGACACTTGCTACTTGTAGTGCTTTCTGGGATGGAATTCAGGTCATTAGACTTGCAAAGCAAGTGCTCTGACCCTCTGAGCTGTGTTTCTGGCCCATATATGTATGTGAGTTTGTTTGTTATCGGTTCAGAATGAAAATGATAAAGAGAAAACCATGAACTTGGCATGTGAGCTTTCTCATTTTTCAAAGCCAGGTATCATCCATGTACACACCTGTGTCATTATAACCTTGGTGTGACTATACCTCTTTACAAAGACTTCTATTTGGCAATCCGATAGCATGTGGTGGAGAACTGATATTATCTATCTCAGACTGTGACTTTATACTATTTATACTGCTATTAGCAGGTGGCTTCTGGGAAAGTCTTGTGTTAGTTTGGTTTTCAGTGTGTTTAAGAGTAGAAAAGTGATGTCTTTTTTCTTGCAGACACATGATTTAATTCTTTGAAGGATGAAAACTATAGTCCTTTTGGTTTGCCAGACTCTGGCATGTCTAATATCTATTTACGATTATTGTTATTGGAGTTCATATTCTAATCATTTGCTTATCAAAGATGTGATTCCTTTCAGGCCCACTCTAACTCTTGCATAGTTATCATACTCAACACCATTATCGTTTACTTTCCACATCATCATAAAAATTCTACATTAGTATTAAATTCTTCTATTTATATTAAGTATGTTAACTTCCTGGGTTATCACTCTTACAGTCTAATGAATTTTCACTTAAATCTTAAAAGATGACTGGAAAGTGAACGTACGTGATGAAGAACATAAGAAAGGTTCGAGAACATTTTCAAGCTAGGTTTCTTTTGTCTGCAACAATCCACAGTATTGAAAAGACAAGCTGTTCAGAAGATACTATCTTATCTTACAGTAAAGTACTGTACTTTTCCACATGGTGGGAATTACCTTTGTGGATATTTCTCTTCTAGAGTCATCAGGTACAGGCTCTTCTTTAGGATGAATAATAAGTTCAGCATTTTCAAGTTGTTCATGAACCATCTCCTTTACATTTTCTCTGATGTATTTTTTAAAGTGTTTGTACTGTAGTGAATTCTGCTGGTCTATTGTCACCTCATCAGTTTTCACAGAAGGCCATGACCATAAAGATGCATATTCAACATTGCACTTCTCCTTTTCTTGATCTTCAGTGATTTTCTATAGACAAGAAAATTGAGGGTTACTCTGATTGATTCAGACTTATGGGTTTTGTGTTTTGGTGCACTTGTTTTCAAAATGGCTTTTTTGTGTCCTTATATTTTATGGGATATGGGAACAGAAAAAAATAAGAAACTACATAATATTTAACAGGAATTTCTTTATATATGATCAGCTACTCCAAAGTCACTGGACTATCAATAATAAATGTAAATAATTTATAGCCTTAGCTTAGACTAGGAGAGAAACATGATTCAACAAACTTAACCTAGTAAATGTTGATAAGAATGAACACATATTATTTCATACTTATTTATATATTTATTATTGTTTTCAAAAAATGAATGACATGCATGGTTCTGGATCAGATATAAGCTCTCAGCTGCTGCTCCAGTACCATGCCTACCTGCCTGCTGCCATGATCCCAGGCATGTTGGTCATGGATTTTCCTTCTGAAACTGTAAGCAAGCCCCCAATCAAATGCTTTCTTTGATAAGTTGCTTTGGTCATGTTGTCTTATAGCAGTAGAAAATTAACTACATATATAACCTATGTTAAGAGTCACTGGGTTGATTTTATGCCTTTATTTCCTCTCTCGGTATAGACACTGATGACACCTAGAGACCAGGAGGCAGAGTTAATTCTCTAAAGTTGTCGTGAGTGATTGGTAATAGGAAACTACAAATTTAAGCCTTGGGAATGATCTTTTTACTTCAAACTAACTTAATGCCTATTACTGACACATTGCTCATAACATCAATTGTTAATCAGGAGGCTTAAATTTTAAGATACATGTATCATTTGGGGACACTTTACAAACAGGTCAAAAAACATTTTCAGAGTAAAACTGACCTCAATTATAACTGTATTCTAAAAATCAAGTTTATCTGGAAGTTACTACAAATTCGAAGAGTTTGTTTTGTAAATTTCTATACTTCTGTACATTTTTTTGGTCTCTATACTAAATTTTTATGCAAATTATAAACCATAAATAAAAATGCAATGGTTTTTCAAGGAGAATTTAGATATGATCCATATGGATAGTATTTAGAGCAATGAAGCTGTTAAGTCAGAGCACCTTGAAAAAGCAAGAATAAAGAGAGGGATGTAATATCTTTATTAACCTATTAAAGCTTACATATTCTCTTGTAGGAGTAGAACTTTTATAATATAAAGAAAGTAGAAGCTTGTTTTAGTGATAGGACTTCAAACCACATTTCATATTCATGGACAAAATGCTCTAACACTGAGCCACATCCTGAACCCTAACTTCAATCCCATTTTGAAGACCTATCAATAATTTAAACCATCTCAATATAAGTCAGTACTAACCACCTTAAAACACTAAAGTCTTTGTATGATGGATAACAAAGAGTTTTTAAGTTCTAATGTTTATAGTGGCAAAGTGAGTGACATCAAGAAGTACAGTCTGGTCCTTAGCACATTGATGCACATGCATGCCTCATTTGTAGGGTACCAGTCTGTAACCCTGGATCAAAGGACATCAGGTTCAATTCTTTAACAGCAAAGGTCGAGGGAAAGAGAGCTTAGGGGAGCGGGAGATCCCAGTTGGATCAAGAACAGAGAGGGAGAACAAGGAATAAGACACCATGATAAATGAAGACCACATGAGAATAGGAAGAAGCAAAGTGCTAGAGAGGTCCACAGAAATCCACAAAGATACCTCCACAATAGACTACTGGCAATGGTCAAGAGACAGCCCAAACTGACCTACTCTGGTGATAGGATGGCCAAACACCCTAATTGTCGTGCTAGAAACCTCATCCAATGACTGAGGGAACCAGATGCAGAGATCCACGGCCAGGCCCCAAGTGGAGCTCCAAGAGTCCAATTGGCCAGAAAGAGGGGGGTTTGTATGAGCAAGAATTGTTGAGACCAAGATTGGAAACAGCACAGGGACAAATAGCCAAATGAATGGAAACACATAAACTATGAACCAATAGCTGAGGAGCCCCCAACTGGATCAGGCCCTCTAGATAAGTGAGATAGTTGATTAGCTTGATCTGTTTGGGAGGCACACAGGCAGTGGGACCGGGTCCTGTGCTCAGTGCATGAGCTGGCTGTTTGGAACCTGGGACTTATACAGGGACACTTGGCTCAGCCTGGGAGGAGGGGACTGGACCTGCCTGGACTGAATCTACCAGGTTGAACTCAATCCCCAGGGGAGTCTTTGCCCTGGAGGAGATGGGAATGGGGGGTGGGCTGGAAGGAAGGAAGGTGGGGGAGGACAAGGGAATCCGTGGCTGATATGTAAAATTAAATTAAAAAAAAATTAAAAAAAAGATCAACTGAAAACCCTGATTGTTCATGAAATTTCCGGAAGTTTAACTTGTAGATGTAATTCTAAATGGTCTTATTAAATAAGAAACACAGAGCCAAATGCAGAGTTAAAAGCTCAGAGATCAGAGAGCAATAGCCAAGAGCTGAGACCACCTTCTCACCACTCTGCTGCCATCCTTCCCCTGAGAAAGAGACCTACTTCCTGTGTGTCTGTATTTTTATTACTTTTCTTTTCTGCCTTCTCATTGGCTCTAAACCCAACCACATGACTTTCTCATCACTGCCTGTCAATACAGACCTCCAAGTCTCTATGGTTGGTACTTGGATTAAAGGCTCAGGTCACCATGCTGGCTGTGTCCTTGAACACACAGACTCTGCCTGCCTGCCATGTGATCGGATTAAGGGTGTGTGCTACCACTGCCAGACTTCTACTTAATGTCTATGACCTCTGATCCCCAGGCAACTTTATTTATTAACATACAAATAAAATCACATTTCAGCACAAATAAAATATCACCATATTTCCCCTTTCTATTCTAATAAAAAAGGAAAATAGTTATAACTAATATAAGAAAAACTATATACAATAAGTACAATAACTATATACAATATATACAGGCAATAAATACTTAAACAATGTCTAGTCCATTTGCTTTTGACAAATTCAGCAAAAATATTCCATTATCTATCCTATTTTGGTAAGTCCAAAATGTACTTGATTCACTTTCTATCCTAACTTATATTACTAACAGAACTATCTTATAATGTCTTTCAAATTTATACACTTACACCTCTTTAGTGAGCTTCTTTTCTAGAATTCGTAAGGAACATTATAACTATAACTATCTAATATTCAACTCCCTCAGATACCCAAGAAGGAAATAATATTACCTAAAACAACAGGAAGTGCAAACAAGTGACTTCCAAAAAAATTGTGAGTTGACAGAAACAGCCAGCTGCCTGGACAGTCACCCAAGGTTTCTTTGCAACGTTGGGGCATCATCTTCAGCCTATAGGCTTAGCATATCTGAAAGGCTCATTTGTGAAGTAGGATGTACACAAGGTCAACAGTTCGACCTCACATTTGCTGAGAGCAGTCCATGTACCAGAAATAACTGAATTCCACTAGTGTCCTGTCATGATTCAGGATTTTAAATTCTGGAAATTGCTCATTTTTTTTTTAAAATTTATTTATTTATTATGTATACAGCATGTATGCCTGCACACCAGAAGAGGGCATCAGATCTCATTACAGATGGTTGTGAGCCACCATGCGGTTGCTGGGAATTGAACTCAGGACCTCTGGAAGAGCAGTCAGTGCTCTTAACCTCTGAGCCATCTCTCCAGCCCTCATTTTTTTTTTAATGCAACTGTCCTTTCTTCTTGGCTTGTGTGTGGCTTCATCTCGGCATCCTGTTCTTCTCAGCTTGTGGGTGGCTTTAACTCTTTTATTAAATGTGAGTCTACCATTGAGAGGTTAGACTCTGTCAGCTTAGTTACTCTTTCAAGAATAACTGTTTCAGCTACTGTTCCACTGCACATCAGAAGCCATCGGCCCACTGCCTGTTCAGCTGCCTTAGAAGAAAAGGGCACTGTACCTTTTCCGGATTGTGAAGGCCACTTCAGGGATGGTGCCATATTGTCCTGGCCTCAGAAGATACCTTTTGATAAAGCCATAACCACAGTTGTTTTGGCAAGAATCGGTAGTCCTTTGTTTCGTGTCCTGTCTGTCTGTTTTGTCCTGTTTGTCAGCAGTTGATTCGAGGATACTTTGTTGTCCAGTGGCTAACTTTTGCCACAATGAAAGTTAATTCCATGTGCAGTTTCTTCAATGCCCATATTTTCTCTGAAGTAGATTGGTACTGCCAGGAACTGACATGTCTCATAGTCATAAAAAATTTCTAAGTTATTAAAACTTTTTAAATGCCATATTCTGTAGATCTCTGAAAGGTTTGAAGATGACCTGTTTATCTCAAATATATCTGCTCAATCTTGAAAACATATCTAATATGACTACCAGTTCGAGTGTAATGTCTAACTACTAACTTTCATTTCTTTATATCCTAATAGTTGGTAATAATAACATTCAAGGATTAGCAAATTGCATTCCATTGTTAAATGAATTGTATGAGAACAATATCTTGAATAAGATTAGAAATATTTGTATGGCATTTTCTAACAATCTCAATCTCAATATATATAATTTGTATACAATATACAAAAGTCCAATCCAATATAAAGTATTTAAAACTAGTAATTGTCTTTTAAAAGTAGATTCAATAATCTATCTTTTTATCTATATTGTATCTATATCTTCTTTTTACTTTTCAGAGTAGATTCAATAATCTACCCTGTATTCTATCATTTCCATATATCATTTTTTTAAAAATAAGAACCTTAAATCTAATTTCCTTTGCTTAGCCCTTTTCCTAACCCTTGACAACAACTTGTAACCAACCCTCCTAAACAATGAAAATCATCCCAAAACCCATTAAAAGACCAAAAAACCACCCGCCCCACGCCAACTCTTTGGGAATGTGGGCGTCGTATTCTTAAAGTTGCTTCCTGCTGGATATGGGCAAAGGCATCTTTATTCTGGAAAGAAAAATTTTGGGTTAATTGTCAAATTCTAGGAAAGGTAGCTATATCCTTTGTTGTCCAGTCTGTGCATAATGCCAAAGTTCAGGGCTTATCTCAAGTAAGTAGTCTTTGAAACTGGATCATCTCAGCTAGCCATCTCAAAATTGCTCTGAGCAGTTTGTAGTCCAAAGCTGATCTGTAGATGATGTTTGTCAGCTTAGAGTTATTATTATTGTCCATGTGGAATTATTGTTGTTTTGGGGCCCCATCTTCTTCCTGGAGACTTCAGTTGATGTTAGGCCTGGCCATGATTTCCTGCAGAAAACTGATAAAGACTTGAAACAAAGACATATATAGGCAGCTAATTGAAGCCGTTTTTTTCTAGAATTAGTTAGTACTCTATATGACCATTAACATCTTAACAAAGTTTAATATATATAAATCTTGTGAATTTTGATATAAAATTTATACTTTAAGAAAAGTTTAAAGAATCAGAATAGAATCAAAGAATTGAGATTAGTAGTAATAGAATAGTCCCTTAAATTTTTTGTTTGTTTGTTTGTTTGTTTTCTCCTGTCCCGTATCAGAAGATGGCTCTTTTCTTCTGGCATGATACAGGGAGTTTGCATTTTCCTTTTAACAACATACTTAGGTCTAAAGAAGGAGAGAGCCATTCTCCAACTCCAAAGCCAGCTTTAAATTTTAATTGAACTGGGACTACAAGAAGACCATTAGTGTTAAATGTCTTTAGAGAAGAGCAGAAACAAACATTTAGGAAGACTTATAAAATTTTATAGATGATATACCAATAGGCCAATTTACTCTTTTTCTTGGGACCTTTTTTTTTTTTAAGATAATTTGTCCTTTTTCTTCAGTTGTCTCATTTGTCCAGTGTTCTTCAGATTCCTTAGCTTTCATTCTCCTAAAAGACAAAAAGAAAAACCATTCCCCAAGACTAACTTTGGGGAGGTTCCCTTTTGGCAAGTTATTATCTGACTAATTGAAAAGGCATGTGTTAATGGTATAAGTTAGTTTAAATTGCATGGTCATGATGGTTGATGAACTATCACCTCTTATAATTAAGAGGTCTCTCTTGTTTAAATTGAACTTTAATCAATTTTGATGGTATCCACAGTTTATCTTCTCCTGTAGAAACAAAAGCAACACCTCTTGCAATGTTTCAGTTTGTGGAAGGAACTAAGTGGTACCAGCTGTTGCCTACACCCAGTCCCTTCATGTCAATGGTTTCCAATAGCTTTTGTACAAAGAAAGCATTTATGTGTGAATTTTTCTCTCTATAGTATCATTTTTATTAAAATGCTAGAATATAGATAAAAGGGTTCAAACAATCTGTTTCTAACTCATTAATTTATCCCTTATTCACATTGAGTTTCCTCAGACTGTTAAGTGGACAATTGATTCCATAGGATGAGTGAAGTTAAATTACTAAATAGAGTCTTACTGCTGTTCTTATAGACAATAAGCTACATGGATCTCAGTGCAGAACACTGCCACACTAATGATGTCAGGGTCTGCGAGTTTAATAGACATGTTGAGATAGGATACAGCCTAGCTTCAATTAAAACAAAACAAAACAACAACAATACAAAAAAAACCTGATTATTTGAGGTCACTGTGTTGTTGACAGGAACAAAAATAAAGGGTCAAGAAATCCTTAAGCGGCCAGACTCCATTCATTAAAAGAACACCCATTGGAAAATTTTAGTAGCTCTTATAAATGTCTGCAAAGGACTAGTAGCTGTAAGGAAAACAATGTTATACTCAAAGCAAATGTCAGTGCAAAATAATGTTTGTATTAACTTCTCCAGCATGGAAAAAGAAAGGCTGACAAAGGGGGAATTACATGGGATAGATATGGAAATAAGACCTCCATTATGAAACCTAATTTCTTCTAGAGATGCCTTAAGTAGCTGAGATCTGGGAGTTCCCGTACTGTACTGATCACTGGATCATATCTAGTGTCAGAGGCTAAAGGGATATTTTTACATAAATATTTTAACATGTCTATGCACAGTCCCTATGAGATGTTGTATGCTATACAATCTTTTGTGTCTGTCCTCTTTCACTTAGCATTTTGAATTATTGATACCCTCTTGGCTGTATGCAACGTAATCTGCTGGAGAAAAGCCATCAAGAGTCTCACCCAGCCATGAATCCTGTGAACTGCAATAATGACCAGTATGGCAAGACAGGACCATGCTGTAGTAGACAGCTTCACCCTCTGTAGTATACAGATGTTAAAATATATACATATATTCATATAAGTGAAGTTTAATGGTGTTACTATATAATAGGGATCAGTTTTTCTCCTAGACACCATAGTCTATCAAAAAGTTCAGTGCTAGGCATAGTAATACTTTTTTCAGTCCCATATATAGCCTCCCTCTCCAAATTAGGAGATATTGTGGTGGTTCTTGATTAACCTTCAAAACTCAATGGTATGAGTCTTTTGCTGAAGATGTTATGTACTTGAGTCATAGGACATAGAGAAATCAATCTGGTACTAACCTGGAAGCTCCATCCCTCTGGGTTAGCTTTCAAAGTATTAGAAGGTGGTTTTCACACTACCAGAGAGGAAAGATCATCAACAGTCTTACCCATCTATCAACCCTGTGAGCTACAATAACCACCAGCCTGGCAAGCCATGCACACAGGTGCAATAATGGTATGAATTCTATGGGAGTAACCAACCACTTTCTCGCTGGATTTAAAAGTTCCATAAAGACTTATAGCTGAGACTGTTGACAGAGTCAAACACTCACAGCTGGGTGACACATAGGCCCTAGGGGAGATCCTACTATTATCTTGCTATATTGAACTGTCTCCTGAGTTTTAACTTTAGACACATAGAATATTGCATCTCCCAACCATTGTTAGAAAAGATTCTCTTTACAGTAGACAATAATTATTAGATACCTACAACCTCAGTTTTTCATTGTACAGAGGATAAGGGCCTGTGGAGCGCTCAGCTTTCCATGACACAGCTATATCACAGCCTCAAATCCCTAGGTTTAGGAAGCATATCAGAAGAAGGGGGAGGAAATAGATGATAAGAACCATAGATAGTGGATGTCCACAACAAAACAGTATTTGCTAGCTGAGACAGGGTTGCTGCACAATTAACTCATAGCAACTTTAACTGCATGCAACAGACATGTACAAGATCTGGCCAACAAACATCCCAGCATTAATTTGGGAGGGGTTCATGAAGTCCCACCTTGTGAGGAGCTATTGAAAGCTGATGAATGCTGAGGAAGGAGACTCAGATTTCTTCAGGGATGCAGCATGTTGAGGCTATCCATGATCCAGTAATTTTATTACTTCCTTGCACACTAATTGCACTCTGTTTTCTTTTTAAAGAAAACATGAATTTGGGAAGGAATAGTACAGGTGACATATAGGGAAGATTTGGATGGTTGTAAACTGTGGTGCATTTGATCAAAATTTGTTGTATGTATGTATAACATTTTTAAACATTAAAATAAAATAAATAAATTTAAAAAATAAATATATTCCTCCTATCAATAGAAACAGGGAATAAACACAGTACTTGGTGATGGGTCTATGAAGAATGATTGGAGCCCAAAACTCCTCCTATGTCAATATTTCAAAACAATTTATCTGGTGATATTAACTAAGGTGGATACAACATCTGGCAGAATCAGATAAGAGCCAAACAAGTGTCAGGACATTATCTCATTATCTTCAGTTTGTGACATGAAGTTTGAGGTACTCAGAGGACTAGGAAGAAAGAACCAACTCAATGGAGTAGGGGGAGGTGGCCTTACTTGAAAAAAGTACATGGATTCGAGAAAATGAATATTTGTAAAATATACTTAAAAATGTAAATCCAGGGCTGGGAGCCATGGCTGTCTGCTCCTGGACCAGTCACTCTGTCTAGTGCAAAGATGGAACACGGTCTTTGCAGAGGTCATGACCCACTGGTTTGTTGGCAGAACTGGTCAGTGATCCTCCAAGGCGGCCATGGCAGAGCCACATCCCGCCTCCAGTAGCCTCACGGATGAAGTTGCCCTCAGTTGCTGCTCAGATCTAGACCCCAGCACCAAGGGCTTTCTATTGCAGCAAACGAACTAAGGACAATAAGAAGTCCCTGGATTTTTTTTTGTTTGTTTTGTTTTGTTTTTCGAGACAGGGTTTCTCTGTGTAGCTTTGGAACCTTTCCTGGAACTCACTCCTTAGCCCACGCTGGCCTCGAACTCACAGAGATACACCTGCCTCTGCCTTCCGAGTGCTGAGATTAAAGGTGGGCACCACCACCGCCCAGCATCCCTGGATTTATATACTAGAGTTCTTGGATTGACGTTACTCCAAAAGTTTGATTTTCCCTCAATGAAATTTTCCCTCTCTTTTTTGGCTTACAAAAATAAGAATGACATTCCTAAAGATAAGACTGAAAGAACAGCATGGACATTTTCCAGAAAAGCTACACTTGAGTTGGCACACAACCGGGGCACAGAGGATGATGAAACTCAGAGTTACCACAAAAGCAACTCAGACTCTCAGGGAATTGGTCACATTGGGATTGCCATTCCTGATGTCTACAGTGCCTGAAAAGATTTGACTGGAAGTCAAGTTTGTGAAGAAACTCGACAATGGTAAAATGAAAGGTCTGGCATTCATTCAAGATCCTGATGGCTACTGGGTTGAAATTCTGAATCCTAACAAAATAACAGAGATTACTTAGTTCCGTAAGAATGCTCCTTTGAGGTGTTGGTGACAGTGGGGACAAGAAACAGTGTGATACAAGATGCTAAGGCACCAGAAGCATTGAGAGCTGATGGATCTTTGTTCTAGTTCAAGTCATTCTGAAATCCTTTTCATTATCCTGTTTCAGTGGGGTTTTTTTTGAAATCCCCCCTCCTCTGTTCAGTCAACCTAATTTTCAAGTACCAGTTTATCTTATGACTTTGACAAACTTGTGTGACTTTGCTTTTTAGATAATAATTGGAATGATCCCCTTCAGAGACTACATTTGCCACCCTGTCTCTTAAGTACTACTCAAGTCTGGTTTTGATTCATCATTTAAAATTTTGTTTTAAATGTTTCTTTTGGAGGGGGCTTTTACCTTTTGGGGTTTCAGTTCTTCAGAAATAATTTTTCATAATGGAAATTAAAGAACACTGAACAGAAATGAAACTTCATATGTACTTCAAACAGCATAGTGTTTATTTTACAAAAGAGAAGGCACTCAAGAGCAATTCTGAATCATGCTGAAAAGGACACTGACAGAAATACTAATCTGTGTGTGTGTGTGTGTGTGTGTGTGTGTGTGTGTGTGTATTACTTTCAAAGTTCAAGGACAAACTTTACTGTTCTGGGAATGAGGAGAAGGAGGGGATATTACTGGGAACTTAGAAACTGTGGTGATATATCATCATTGTCAGCAAATTTGGAGAGTCAACTAAGATATCTTAGAGGGAAAAATTAGTTAAAAGGAAATATTTTTCACCGCATTAAAAAGGGAAACAATTTTACAATGGAGGGAATTTGGTTTCTGTTTGATAACACATTAGGCAGTCTGAAAATGGAACAATTAAATGAGAGAATACGTAATGTTGATGGGAGTTACATAACATCAATTATGAATATTATTTGTTTGGTCATTTTTGTTTAGCATTAAAAAGTTTGGTTAATTTGAGTGCCAAGATAAAAGTTTAGAAAAACTTGTTAAAACAAATCATAGAGATATTGAGACCCAGACAGAAGAATTTAAACATGAACCTATCTCAGTGTTGAATGACACAGTTACAGAGAAACAGCCTGTTTTCAAACAACCAAATTTAATCTATAAATGAACAAAGACCAAAATTAAAAATACCAATAAATGACATTCTCATTGAAGTTCTTGTCAACATACGTGCAGAAGTAACAATAATTGCACAAGAATCTTGGCATCCATATTGGCCTCTTCAGGAAGTAAATTTTTAGCTGTTAGGGTTTGGAACATTATCTGAAGTGAAACAGAGCACAGATGGATAGGGCCAGAAGGACAGAGAGGAAAATTAAAGCCATATGTGGTTAGTGTAGCTATGAATTTATGGGGCCATATATATTACAACAATGGAATACCCAGATTAACATTCCTCCAACCTCAGAAACAAATCATAAACTAACATATGTTTCTAAGAAAAATTATAAGGTATTATTATAAAGAATGGTCACCAACCATCCAGATTGTACAACAACAGGGCACAACAGCTGCTGATCTTTCAAAGACACCAACAGCTCTACATTTAAAATGGTTAACAGACAAGCCTATATGGGTTCAGCAATGGCCTTTAACAACAGACAAACTGCAGGCCTTGGAAGAACAGGTAGAAGAACAGTTACATGCTCAGCATATTGATGAATCAACCAGCCATTGGAATTCTACTGTATTTGCTATGAAAAAGAAATCTGGTATGAGGAGAATGGTAACAGACCTAAGAACAATTAACAAAGTAATTCAGCCAATGGGCTCTCTACAATCCGGAATTCCTTTGCCTACTCTGTTACCTAAAGGATGGCCTCTTATAGTTATTGATTTAAAAAACTGTTTCTTCTCAATACCCTTATAAGAAAAAGACAGAGAAAGACTTGCCTTCACAATGCCCACTTATAATAATTCTCAGCTGGTTAAGAGATATCAATGGAGGGTTCTCCCTCAGGGAATGTTAAATGGCCCAACCCTATGCCAATATTTTGTATGACAGCTGTAGCAGGAATCTTAAAAGTTCTTATTAATGAAATCAAACCTGAGCAAGTTATTGGGATGAACACTGGAAGATCAGAGAGTCAGAACAAGCCACAGCTAACCTCACCTGGCCAACTTCTCAGCTGATCTTGCTTCCTCAGACTGGATGCCTCTGAGTCCTCATATTCAAATCCTCTCAGCTGAACTGTGCTGCTCAAAACCTAAAAGCTTAACCAGCCAAATGCTTAACCAGCCAAATGCTTCTAGTTCCTGGTCTTCACGCCTTATATATCTTTCTGCGTTCTGCCTCACTCCCTGGGATTAAAGGATCACTTTCTGGGATTAAAGGCATGAGTCATCATGCTTGGCTGTATCCTTGAACAGATGGATTTCTGCCTCTCGAATGCTAGGATTAAAGGCGTGTGCTACCACTGCCTATCCTAAGTATCTAGTGGCTTTTCTCTTCCCTGACCCCAGATAAGTTTGTTCGGGTACACAATATTTGGGGAACACAATACCACCACAGACAGCCAATGGAAGTAATATGTAAACAGTTTCCTAAATCTGTAATTTATCATTATATGCACAATATTTTACTAGCTGATTCAAATGCAGACACCTTAGAAAGAATGTTTAAAGCAGAAAATTTTGCTTTGTTGGGGATTACAAATTGCTCCTGAAAAGATACAAAGAGGAGATTTTATTAATTCTTTATGATATAAAATAGGTCTACAAAAATTAGACTACAAAAGGTGCAAATTGGAAGAGATCAATTACAAATAGTTAATGAATTTCAAAGATTATTTGGAGACATTGCCAGTCTATGGACTGCTGTTGGGGTAAAAAAATAATAAACTGAGTAATTTGTTCAAAGTCTTAGAGGGTGACAAGGACTTAAATAGTTCAAGAGAATTATCAGCTGAAGCTGAGAGAGAATTGGCTTTGGTGGAAAAGAAAATACAGGATGCACATGTGGATCATGTGGATCCAAAGCTTGATTGCATTTGGTTATTTTACCCTCTAAGCATTTTCTTAAAGGAATTTTATTTTTTTTATTTTATTATTTTTTTTCGAGACAGGGTTTCTCTGTGTAGCTTTGCGCCTTTCCTGGAACTCACTCTGTAGCCCAGGCTGGCCTCGAACTCACAGAGATCCGCCTGGCTCTGCCTCCCGAGTGCTGGGATTAAAGGCGTGCACCACCACTGCCCGGCTACTTAAAGGAATTTTAATGCAGAAGGAAGATATTGTATTGGAATCGATATCTTTACCAAATAAACAAAGTAAAAAATTTAGAACTTACGTGGAAAAAAATCTCTGACTTGATTTTAAAAGGAAAATTGAGACTTCGTCAATTAGCAGGGATAGACCCAGCAGAAATTGTAGTACCTTTAACTAAGGATGAAATTGTCAAATTATGGACAGAAAGTGAACCTTGTCAAAGAGATTGCAGTAATTTTTTGGGAGAGATTAACAGCAAATATCCCCAAAGTGATAGAATTAAACTTATAAAGAGAGCTGATTGGATCCTACCTCACATTGTATGGGAAACCCTACAGTTTGTGCAGATGCAAACAAACAAGGAAAGGCAGGTTATAAATCAGAAAATTTAAGTAAAGTGGTTCAAAGTCCTTATAATTCTGTTAAAAAATCAGAATCATATGCTATTCTGATGGTGTTAATGGATTTTTCATAAACTCTCAACATAGTTACTGACTCTCAGTATGCTGAAAGAGTGGTCTTACATATTGAGACTGAAGGATGTATCCCTGATGAGTCAGAATTAACTTCACTATTTATTCAGTTATAAAATATAATCAGGAATAGGAATCATCCCTTATATATAACTCACATCTGATCACACATAGGTCTGCCAGGACCTCTAGCACAAGGTAATGATGAGATTGATAGACCATTGATAGGAAATGTGCTGGAGGTCTCATAATTTCATAAAAAACATCATGTCAATAGTAAGGGTTTAAAAGGGGATTTTTCTGCAAGAGACCCAGGCATTGCATCTCCAGCTGCAAGAGATCCCTGGCATTGCATCTGTAGCTGTAAGAGATCCCTGGCACTGCTTCTGCAGCTACAAGTGCCAAACAGTAGAGAATTTACACAAAGCATGGGGAAAGTCAACCTTGGCAAGTTACACACCCAAGCAAGTTATTATAAATACAGAAAGTAAAGTACACAGAATTTTAAAAAGCAAGAAGTCTGTATGTTTAATCATGAGACAAGTGGCATTAAAATGCTTCTGACCTCTCCTCTCAGCCAACAGCATTAATTAAGGCAACTGAACCTCTTTCTGATGAGGTCTTTACAAAACTAATCAAATAGCAAATGTCTGGCCCTAACACAGGTAAAGTCAGCATCACCCTCAATAACACATACTGTACACTGTTCTTTTCTGAAGCTGTCTCAAGGGGCTGTGGACAGATACCAAAGTTGGCTTGGTTTTTTCCCAGTGGCCTCAAACAGACCACCTTTCTAAAGACAGTTTTCCAACATTAGGGAACCATATATGTGATATAAAACATGAAGACCCTGTGGCATTTCAGACCATTCAGTTCACACTTAAGGGCACTTAACAAGATTAATCTCATCAAATAGACAGGGCACAATCTGGAGTCCTTCAGCAAAATAACCATTTATTCAAGGCCATACAAGAACTGGGAGAGTAAGTCTCCTGGGACACAGAGGCATTTTAGGTGGAGAATGACAGTGACCAGCAGCCTCCTGTTCCCCAGGTGCCCACCTGTACCACATCACAGCAGCATGCTGAGAGGCTCATCAGTGTCAGCCTCCTCCTTGGGTTTCTTCAGGAATCTAAATGCCTCTTCTGCACTCACTGGGAGCTGTGCTGGCAGGAGTTTCCCTGAAGGTAAATCCATGTTCTTAGGTAGAAGCTTCAACAATTTCATTTCTCTCCCAGAGTCTGTCACTGGTATTTTAACTAGCACAATAAACAGCTTGGAACTGGAATGCTGGGCTTTCAGGTCAATGGCTGGGTCTCTCTCTGTAATATCACACACTAAAAAAGCTCTCCCTGACCTCTGTAACGCAACCCTGTGGGAGAGTGAAGACTCCTGCCCTGTCAGCTCCCCTGTTAACAGTGAGGTCACACCCCAGCTGCACCTTCATCTGGAAACTGCCTCACCCAGCCTTAATATGAGGGGATGTGCCTAGGATTATTGCAATGAGATATGCCATGTTTCATTGATATCCCTGGGAGGCCTGCCTTTCCTGAAGATAAACAGAGGAAGTGTGGATCTAGGGGAGAGGGGAGGTGGGGGAAGGGGTTAGGAGGAAAGGAGGGAGGGAAAACTGAGGTCTGTATGTAATATATGAGAGAAGAATAAAAAAGGTTTTTCTATAACCTGACAACAAGCCAAGGAAATTATAAGTAAATGTCTTGCTTGTTCCTTTTACAACCAAACTCCACTATCAGCAGGATGTAACCCAAAAGATACTCAGAGGAATGAAATCTGGCAGATGGATATGTTTCATTTTGCAGAATTTGGAAAACTGAAATATGTACATCATACCATTGATAATTATTTAGGATTTCAGGGGGCAACTGCACTGAGTTTTGAAAAGGCTGATTTGGTAATCATGCATTTGCTAGAAGTTATGGCTATCATGGGTATACCTGTACAAATTAAAACTGACAATGCTCCAGCATATGTCTCTGGTAAAATGAAATGGTTTTTTGCTTATTACAATATAAAGCATATTACATGTATACCACATAATCCTACAGGCCAAGCAGTCATAGAAAGATCAACTCGAACTCTAAAGGATATGCTAAATAAACAGAAAGGGGTAACAAAAAACCCCAGAAATAGATTACATAATGCTCTGTTAACTTTGAATTTTCTCAATGCCAATGAGAAAGGAACAACAGCTGTGGAGAGACATTGTATAACAGAAAAAACTACAGAATTAAATCAGCCTGTATATTTTAAGGATGTGCTGACCTCAGAATGGAAACCAGGATATGTGTTACATTGGGGATGAGGTTTTACTTTTGTTCTACAGCAGAACAAAAGCTATGGATACCATCAAAATTGATAAAGGTTCAATTTGAATAAGAGACCTCTTAATTAGAAGAGGTGGTAGTTCATCAATCAATTTAAACTACTCATTCAGTTTAAACTAACTTATACCACTAAAAATTGCTTTTCATTAAATCAGATATAACTTACCAAAAGGGAACCTCCCCAAAGTTAGGCTTGGGGAAGGGTTTTTGTTGTTGTCTTTCAGGACAATGAAGGCATCCAGCTAAGGAATCTGAAGAACACTGGACAAATGAGACATCTGAAGAAAAAGGACAAATTATCCTGAAAGAAAATGTCTCAAGAAAAAGAGTCAATTGGCCTATTGGTATGTCACATATAAAATTTCATAAGTCTTCCTAAATGTTTGTTTCTGCTGTTCTCTACAGACACAACATAAATTATCTTTATGTAGTCCTAGTTCAATTAAAAATTAAAGTTGCCTTTGGAGTTGGAGAATGGCTTTCTCTTTCTCTAAACACAAGCATGCTTGCTAAAAGAAAATGAGCCAGGTGGTGGTGGCACACGCCTTTAATCCCAGGACTCAGGAGGCTGAGCCAGGTGGATCTCTGTGAGTTTGAGGCCAGCCTGGTCTACAAAGTGAGATCCAGGACAGGCACCAAAACTATGCAGAGAAACCCTGTCTTGAAAAAATTAAAAAAAGATTAAAAAAAATGAAAAATCTCTGTATCATGTCAGAAGAGCCATCTGAAATGGGACAGAAGAAACCAAAATTAAGGGACTATTCTATTGCCACTAATCTCATAATTCTTTGGTTCTATTTTGATTCTTCAAAACTTTTTTCAAGGTATGAATTTTATATCAAAATTTATAAGATTTACATGCATACTTTTAAACTTTTGTCATAATATTAATGGTCATATAGAGTACTAACTTACTCCGGAAAAAAAAGCTTCATCTAGCTGCTTCTACATGTTTTTGTGTTTGAGTCTCTATCAGTTTTCTGCAGGGAATCATGACCATGCCTAACAGCAAATCTGAAGTCTCCAAAAAGATGATGGGGCTCCACAATGATGATTCCATCAGGACGACGACGATAAACACCACCCAAAGATTGGCTTTCTACTATAAACTTCTCAGGACAATTTTGAGATGGCTAACTGAGATGATCCAGCCTCACAGATTACTCGAACAAGGACTTGAGATAAGCCCTGTACTTTTGCATTATGTAGAAACTGGACAACAAATGATCCAGCTACCTCTCCCAGGACTTGACAATTAACCCAAAAAATTTTTGTTTTCAGGATCCCCTAAACATGCTTTTGCCCCCAGACAGCAGGAAGTAATTTTAAAAACCTGACATCCACATTCCCAAGAGGTAGGGTAGGTGGGTTTTGGTCCTTCAATGGGTTTTGTATAGTAGTCATTTTTTAGGATGGTTAGTTACAAGTTGTTAATTATTAATGGTCAGGAAAAACATTAAACAAAGGAAATTATATTCAGGGTTCTTGTTTGAAAAAAAGAGGATATAGATAAGAGATAGATTATTGAATCTTACTCTGAAAAAAGATATAGAAATGATAAAAAGGGTAGATTATTAAATCTAATCTGAAAAGAAAAAAAGAGAGAATATGGATATGAAAAGATAAAATGGTAGATTATTGAATTTACTTTTAAAAGGCAACTACTAGTTTTAAATATTTTACATTGGATTCAATTTTTGTATATTGTATACAAATTTTGTATGTTGATACAAATTTGAGATTGACTTTATTAGAAAATACTGTACACATATTTCTAATCTTGTTCAAGGTATTGTACCTATACAGTTCATTTAACAATATAGTGCAATTTGCTAGTCCTTGAAAGTTATTATTACCAACTAATTAGGATCTAAAGAAATGTAAGTTAGTAATTAGTTATTATAATCAAACATATTAGGTATGTTTCCAAGATCAAGCAGAGATATATTTTATATAGACAGGTCATCTTCAAACACTTCAGAGATCTGCAGACTATGGCATTTAAGATGTTTTAATAACATAGATTCTTTTTTTATGACTATGAGACATGTCTGCTCCTCGCAGCGCCAATTTACTTCAGAGAAGATGATGGGCATTGAAGAAACTCCATATGTTTACTTTCATTGTGGCAAAAGTTAGCCACTGGGCAAGAAAGTGCCGTCAAATTGACTGCTGACAGTATGCTGTCCAAAATGGACAAGCAGGACACAAAAGAAAGGACTGCCAAACCTTGCCAAGACAAGGTAGGAAGGCTCTTTAGAAAATCCTGCTTCACAGATGAGTCTGTCAGATATGCTAAGCCTGTAGGTTGAAGAATGGATGCCCCAACGTTGTAGAGAAACCTCGAGTGACTGTCTAGGCAGCTTGCTGTTTCTGTCATAACTCACAAATTTTTGGGAAGTTGCTTGTTTACACTTCCTGTTGTACTAGGTAACATTATTTCCTTCTTGGGTCTCTGAGGGAGTTGAAGATTAAATAGTTATCGTTTTCCTTGGTAACAATTTCAGAAAAGAAGCTCACTAAACAGGTGTAAAGTGTATAAGTTTGAAAGACATCAAAAGATAGCTTTTGGTTGGTAATACAAGTTAGGATAGAAAGTGAATTAAGTACATTTTGGACTTACCAAAATAGGATAGATAATGGAATATTTTTGCTGAATTTGTCAAATGCAAATGGACTAGACATTGTTGATGTATTTATTGCCTGTATATACTGTATATAGTTATTGTACTTATTGTATATAGTTTTTCTGATATTAGTTATAATTTTTTGATTTTAGACAAAAAAGGGGAAATGTGGTGATATTTTATTTGTGCACCCCAATAAAACTTATCTGAAGATCAGAGGGAAGAGCCAGCCACTACAGTAAACACAAAGGTCATGCAATGGTAGCATATACCTTTAATCCTAGCATTTGGGAGGCAGATATCTATCTGGATCTCTTTGAGTTCAAGGCCACACTGGGAACAGAGCCAGGTGTGGTGGCACATGCCTTTAATCCCAGTGCTAACCATGGAGGTCTGGAGGTCTGTACAGACAGACAGGAAATGATGTAACTGGGTGGAGAGAGGAAGTAAGAGGGCAGGGACAGAAAGGCATATAGGCATGAGTACAGGAAATAGGTCTCTCTATTTTTGGCTGAGGATTTCTAGTGGTAAGAACATGGCTGGCTTCTTTCTGCTTCCCTGATCTCTCAGTTTTTACCCCAATATCTGGCTTCAGGTTTTTTTTTTTTATTAATAAGACTGTTCAGCAATTCGTCTTACAGGCAATAGGCTAGGCTGCAGCACACTTTATGTGAATGAATACTGCAACTACCGTGTGAAAAAGCAAGCAGCTAGACATACAGACTAACCTGATTGTATCATCCTCTTTAGTTTTATCTAGCTGATGCCTCATTGGACCTCCTGTGTTAATCTTCTACTCTGAGACCTGCAGCGAGCTTGGCTTTGTGCCCTTTGCTCTCAGGCTTGACTTACCATAGTGAAAGAAGATAGACGTCTATAGATTTAACAAAAGGCTGTTCTAGGTGACATTCTGTGGGAGGGAGGCTCCCATGAGTCTTCCCCACCCTAGGGGCCTAGGAATTCACTTAGGATAAATTATTTCCAGTGGGAACTCAGATATCAGGAGTTAGCTCAGTGGTCTACCCTGCTGACTGACTGGTGATGGATTTCTAAGAGGCAATTTTGAAAGCTTTTGGTCCAGAGGATAAAACCCAGTTTGAGATCAAATTACATTCAAGTTTTCTACAGGCTGTAGTGGATGCTATCTGGATGGGTGATGTGAAGTGTTACACCGCTAGAAGCATTTTGTTTCCTTTGGGGATGAAATGGATAAATGTGATCAGCTTAAACAAATCATAGACTGAAATAAAACTTTAATGCTGTTTAATATGTAAAAAAATGTAAATCTACACAGAATTCTAAAATATTTAATTTCAAACACCAGACAAAGAAGAGCCAGGGGATCCAGTTATCCAGTGATGTAGGGCTTTCCAGTAGAACCACATGCTGTTTTATAGTGACATGATTCTTTTCTTTGAATCATGGGAAGCTCTGTCCTTTTGGTTTACTACAGTTAGGCACATGTCTAATATTGCATTTCTAGTTAATTATGTTTTGATTTATAATATACTCATTTGCATATCAAACATGTTAGTTCCTTTCATCTCAACTGTGACTACTCTAGAAGTCTTTTTTCATCACCCCCATTATTATTATTATTGTTTATTTTATAAGAATTCTCATTTGTATGAAAGCTTGTTAATGTCTGTTGTTGTAGTCACAGTCTAATTTGTTTTCACTTAAACCTTTAAAGATCAGGTAGAAGGATGCATCTGGGGCCGAGGGTGTGAAGGAGTTGGGGGACCTGTACAAAGCTGGGGTTCTGCTCTCTGGACTGCAGCACTGTGGACATGGGCTTGCAGATGCATCTTTGCCCTCAAATGAAATATACTGCTTTTCAAATTAGAATTACCTTTAATCTTGTTTTCCCCTTAGAGACACGAGGTAGTCCTTCTTTCTCGGGGCAAACATTTTTGTATTTTCCAAGCACATCACAAATTTTCACCTTTAAATCTTTTTTAATGAGTTCCTTAAGATGCACGTGCTGCAATTCACTGTGCTCATGCTCCATTTCCTTCACTGTCTTGGTAGCAGGCTGCTCTGAATATAAGGACTCACTGTCATAATTCTTCCTTAGCTCTTGTTCTGTAGATATTTTCTGAAGATGAGAAGGTAGAATGTTTTCAAAATGACTCTGTCCTTATATATTACAGTGTATGGACAAAGAAAAAGGAGCAACTAATTAATATTTATTAGTAATAATATTTTCATAAATGCTCTTCTATTTACACCGTCACTTGCTATTGATAAGAAGTGAAACCAATTTATTCTCATCTAGAGTAGGAGAAAAACATGACCCAACATACTTAACTTAGTATTGATTACAGTGTTGATTACAACAACCACACTTTACTTGTTAAATCTTCTAACAAATGATTACATGACTTTTAACATCACAACGGATGACTTTCGTAAGAGATATTATCGTACACTACCTAGAAAGGTTAAGCCCCAACAGTACATTTGAGGCCTTTTTCTGTTTTTTAGTAAACAGCTTGTTGGCAAGCCTAAGTTACCATTAACCAAAATCACTGAACACCATCAAAAAGAAAAACAAACTGCTAAATTTTACTTTACATTATATACTGTGTAGTTTATAGTTATATGGTATAAAGTATATTGTATATTAACATATCATAAACAAATCATAGGGAAGATAAACAAATACAGCCATCTTGCTGAAGGTACATCAGCTGGCAGGTACAACAAAGTTTAAATTGTACTTCAGATTATACCCTGTGAGAGTACCCTGCATACATGCAGACTATCTGCACTGACTCACGTTTTAACATGGTTCATATGAGATAATGAACAAGATGTTCAATGATCTTTACCTATTTTTCCTTAGTATATTAAAATAAATAAAATGCTATTACATGAATCCTAACATCATTAAATGAAGCTGTTCTCTGCAGAAAGAGACACATGTGAAAGACAGAGCTTGGTGACTGGTTGGGACTTTGAAGGAGGGCTGGAGTCCAGGTCTCCTCTACTTGAGTCTTTCAATACGATTCACCAGCTGCTATTTACTAGAATGGAGACAACAGCAGAAAGAGCAATGGTCAGCCAAGACCCAGGGAATGGAGAAGGATATTTTCAGTTTGTAATATGAAATTTAGGCACACAGAGGCCTTGGGAGACAGAACTGCATGGACAGCCAAGGAGGATGTGGCCTGTGAAAAAGCTTATGGATTCAAGAAGATAAACATCCATAAATATAATTTAGACTTAAAAATGTTAGCTTATACAGAATTCTGAAATACTTAAATAAGAGTATCAAAGGCAGAAAAGCCAGGGGATCCAGTTGTCCAGTGATATAGGGCTTTCCATTAGAATCACATGCTGTTTTTAAAGTCCCATGATTCCTATCTTTGAATTATTGAGACCATGGCTCTTTGATGTACTAGACTTAGGCACATGTCTAAGATTGAATTTCCAGGTCATTACATTTGGCTTATGATGTTATTTGCAGAGAAAGCATATTAGTTCTTTTCATTCAACTGAAAACCCCATGAGGTCTTTATCATTTTTCTATATTATTATTATATAAGAAGTCTCATCATTTATTTTAAAGTCATATTTGTTGTAATCTAAATTTTTCACATAAGCTCAAGGTGTCCTGGGAATGGAGAAGTGTAGGGCATGTGCAAGACTGAAGTCCTGTTGTCGAGATGCTCTCTACAGCCCGGAGACAAGGGCTCACAGATGCCTCTCCCCCCCACCCCCCCACACTAAGTACATTGCTTTTAAAATTAGAAGGAATTACCCTTAGTTGTTTTCTTCCATTAAGGATATGAGGTAGTTCTTTCTTCATACATGTATCACATTTATATTTTTCAAGTATTTCACAAAGTGCTTCTTTTAAATCTTCTTTAATGAGTTCCTTTAGAGGTATACAGTGGGAATCACTCTGCCCACCAATGACTTCCTCTTCAGTTTGCACTGAGGGCTTTTCTGAATGTGAAGGGGCACTGTCATGGTCACCTCCATATTTTTTCTTTTTTCTTTGTTCCAGAGATGTTCTCTGCAGGAGGAGAGATAGAAGGTTCATTTGTTTGGTTTCCTAGAAGAAGTTTTTTAAATTTTTTTTATTTTTAGGTGCTTGTTTTCAAAATTACTTTATCTTCACAAGTCATAAGTTATAGACCATGAGAAAGTGAAAAAATGCTTAATACTTAACAGTTAAACTTCTTCATATATGTTTAGTCTGTCTCAAATCACTAGGCTCTCATTAAGAACTGAAAACAAATTATGTTTTCCTAGAATTAACTAAAAATCATGAACCCGTGATTTTTGTGTCAATGTTGTTTGGAATAAACTAATGGTGTGTCACATATTCAAAACCATAAATTACATGAGATTTTTTGATTTTTTTTATTTAGATGAGATTTAACATGTAAAAACAATTCTCACACCTAAAGATTTGACATCACCTACGTGTTTCCTCAGAGAACTTGTAATATTGCTCCCTGGGAGTGTTTATTAAACAATGATTCTCTTCCTCAAATTAATGATTATTATATCTCAAACTGATGACTATCTTAACTACACATATAAATGGAAGAAAATGATTTTTAAAGTGTCATGTAGGATTTTTACTTCATTTAAATAACTAGCTTAAATATTTTTAAAATTTTAGCATGTTTACAGGATTCTCTCTCTCTCTCTCTCTCTCTCTCTCTCTCTCTCTCTCTCTCTCTCTCTCTCTCTCTCTCTCTCTCTCTTCCAGACAGGGTTTCTCTGTGTAGCTTTGGAGCCTTTCCTGGAATTCACTCTGTAGCCCAGGCTGGCCTTGAACTCACAGGAGACCCACCTGGCTCTGCCTCCCCAGTGCTGGGATTAAAGGCATGTACCACCACTTCCCAGCTAAGGATTTTTTCTCATAAATAACCTCTCAAGGGGGAAGATCATACATGAAAAATCATATATGTATTATATTGACTTGAGGTCACAGACAGTAAGAGAAGAGCTATTTAGTGTGTCAAATAGCTAGAGACACATGATTATATGGATTTGGCTGCTTCTAAGAAAGAGGAGAAGCAGTTGATAATAAAGCTTTGGGGACAACAATTAATTAATAAAGCCATATACACCTGTTACACAGGGAGACATAACTAAATTAACTAACAATAGAAATAGAAACTGTAAGAAAGATCAAATGTGTTTTGCAAAAATAGTTCAGTATTGGTACAAAGCATTTTTAAAAGGCCAGGGAGGAGAGACAAACAAGTAGAACTCTCTGTCCAGAGGGCAGCAAGCAGCAGGCACAGCCAACAGGATTCATTTCAAACTCCACGCTGTGAACATGCCGTTGCATGTACACGGACTATCCATGCTATGTCTAGTTCTAATGTAGCCTACTGTCCTCTTGTTACAGTGAGATAAGTACTAGAGTGAAATTCTAACTTCAAAGGTTCCATTCTGGAAGGTGAGGTTCTCTTTCTAAGCATTGGGGTTGATTCAGGAACCTGTTCTGTCTGTCTGTCAGCAGAGAAAGGTTAAAATCACAGACCTTAGTTACCAGTTGGTACTTTGAGGGATGACTGGAGCCCAGAACTTCCCAACTTCAGTGTTTCTGTGCTATTGACTGGATTGAAGAAAACAACAAAGGACAGAGCAGAATGACAGCAGGAAAGTTTCAGAGAATGGTAAGAAGTGATGTTGCCTGAAATTAGGCCACCCAAGGGTTAATGCACAGCGCTCTATCAATTCATTAGAAGAGGAGGCAGCCTAATTTGGGAAAAGCAAATTATTTAAGAAGATAAACTTTCCGGGTGGTGGTGGCACACACCTTTAATCCCAGCACTCAGGAGGCAGAGGCAGGTGGATCTCTGTGAGTTCAAGGCCATCATGGTCTACAGAGTGAGATCCAGGACAGGTTCCAGAACTAAACAGAGAAACACTGTCTGGAAAAACCAATTTTTTTTTAAAAAAAGATAAACACTTGTAAAGTATAATAAACCTATAATTATATATGCAAATATACACAGAAGTCTGAAACAAGAGAGAAAAATAGCTTAGAATTCTCTAATGCAGCTCTATAGTCTATCTATACCTGTTAACATACAGTGTAGTTTTATTAGTCATGTGATTTATTTCTTTGAAATATTGAAACCAGTGTCCTTTCTTGACTTCAGTATGCATTTACTATATAATTTCTAATTCTGCTTTTGTTTATACACTTACTACATGCATATCTGTTCTTTCCCTGTCAACCATAACTACTCTCTGGCTTGTTATTATTCTCTATTTTATGTACTATTACCAGACTTGTGCCCATTTGTGTTAACAGCACGTTCACTTCCTGATCTATTGTTTTCATAGTTGAGTCACATGAACATCGGAAGATTACCAGCCACTGGATTCTTGGGACCAAGAACATGAGGGGCCAGGATATGATCAAGGTTGGGCATCTGACAGGAACTAACTGCAGGACTGCCGACTCAGGCAAACAGATGCATCTTTCAAAGCCTGTCAATCAAACACAGTCCTTTCCAGTGAGAGAGACCTACCTGGTAGTCTGCAGTTCCTTTAGAGGCACCAGGTAGTGGCTCTTCTTTAGGACAAATGATAATTTTGGAATTTTTAACCTGTTGCCGAACCATCTCTTTTAATTCCCTTCTAAAGAGTTCCTTCAGGTACTGCAGATTCCAGTGCTCCTGCTCTTGCAGCAGGGCCATCTCCTCCACAAATAGTTGTCTTAATTCCTTCTTGAGTATTCCCCTAATTTCCTCTAGATCCTTTCTGAGGAGTTTCCTCATCTTTGCATGCCCTGTAGCCAATTCCTCCTTTATTAATTCCTTTATATCATTTCTGAGGAGTTCATTCAGTTGTGTGTGGTGCCAATCAGCTTGCTCCTTCACGTCCTCCTTCCTCCTGACCAAAGGAAGTCTTGAATGCACACGTGCATCTTGTCCATCACGTTTCTTCTTTTCTTCAGTCATTTTCTGCTGATGAGAAAAAGGAGATTAGTTCGCTTGACTTCATTCTCACATTTGTTGTTGTTGTTTGGGGTGCTTGTTCACAAAATGGCTTTGTCCTTACAGGTTGTAGGGAGCAGATGGGGAAAGCAGGAAGCACATTTTAACAGTTCAGTTTCTTCATAAGTTTGGCTACTCAAGTCACTAGGCTATCATCAGCAGAAAACCATGAACCAACAAACTTGCTCAGTGTTAACTGAAATAAATTTAATTTTGTTAAATTTGCCAAAAATAGTGACTTGGATGATTTTTAACATTACAAAACAATTCTTGAACAATGGGTTTTGTATTGTTAATCTTTGATGTCTAGTAGGGTCATTGTGGTCCTGTTATAAATAACTCCATTTTGACTGTTTTTATGTATGCATATGTATATGTATATAAGGGTGTGCATGTGTGTGTCCTTTAGCTGCTCTTTCTGCAGGGATACCTGGCTAAGTGTTGATTTTATCTCTCAGTACAGGCAGTAAAGACAATTAGAAACTGGGGTAGAACTGATTCTATAAACTTGACATAAGTGTGAACGGTAATGAGACTACAAATTTCAGTTCTAGAGAATAAATTCTTTTTAAGTTATCCTAACATGCTGGTTATTATGGACACATTGTTCATAATGTCAATCACCTTGTCAGGAGGCTTAAGCTTATCATACATATATCATTAGAGGACATTATATAAGTGAGAGAGTGCAAATTTTTCAGAATAAAATTTACCTTAATTGTAAAGACTGTTTAAGATAAGGTTTCACAGGAAATTACTAGATTTTAAGAGTTTATGTTTATTTTAATTTGTTTATGTACATGTGTGCCTGACTGTCTCCATGTGTGTGCTGAAGCTCTTGGAGGCCTGAATCAGGCATCAGATCTGTGGAATTGGAATTACAGGTGGTTGTATGTTACTATGTAAGTTCTGGGAACTAAATTCAGGTCTTCTTGAAGGAATAATAAGGGCTTTAAATTCTGAGCTATCTCTTCAGTCCTTTTAAAAATTAAGTTTATAGTTTATGTGCAAAGATTTTATGCCTTATAAAGTATTTCTAGAAAAATGTTAGGCAAAATATTAGAAATAAAGATACAATGCTTTATGAAGGAAAATTCAGATATTATTGATATGGATTGCATTTAGAATGATAAATTGACCAGGTTAGTGCACATTTCAGGCATGAGAGGAATATAATATGTTTGACAGTAATGTACCAAACTACAACCACTATATGTTTCATGGAAATATGATTATAGCATAAATGAAGTACAAGAATTTTTTAGGGTTGGATTCAAATCCATTGTTTGATGCTAGGAAAGGATTCCAACACTGAGCAACATTCACTATCCTGTAAACAAAAGTTCTTACAATTACCAGTATCTAATACCTAGTATGTAATCCCATATTCAAGAATTAACATGTAATTTAAACTTTCTTAATATGAATTAATACAAACCATCTGGAAAATACTAAAATTTTTTATCACAGTGGATGACAGAGTGTTAAGTTTAGTTACTTATAGAGGGAGAGTAGATGACATTTGCTGTGAGATTGTGCCTCCTAGAAAAGTCAAAGTAGCTACACCCATAAAGTCTTATCAACATGGCTGCCTAAACATGACCTGAACAAAAATGATATCAATAGACAGCTAACATAGAAGGGCAAAAGGTCACAGGGCCACACCTCTATATAAAGAACTATGGGTGAGTGGGAAATGCTAAGGAGTGGAGAGATGGTCCTCTCCAGGGAAGTACCTCCCTCAATGAATCATCTAATACCAGTGTTCAGCCCTGAGGTTATATAAATACATGTATACATACATGTAAAATTATATTGATTGAGCAGGTTGTATTCATATATTTAAGAGTGTGTGTGTGTATTGTGTGTATATATATGTGTGTGTGTGTGTGTGTGTGTGTGTGTGTGTGTGTTTGTGTAAAAACATAAAGAGAGACCATAAATTTGAGAGCAAAGGGGAGTCTATGGGAGGAGTTGGGGGAGAAAAATGAGGGGAAGTAAATGATATAATTATATTATTATTTCAGAAAATATTAATTAAAGAAAAAAAACACAAATTAGATTTTTAGCAAACCAATGCATTTGTGTGGCTCATATAGAAGGGAAATCTTCTGCATAGGTACTGATCAATGACATGGCTCAAAGCATACTGGATTCAATTCCTTATAGGTAATTGAAAGTCCAGATTATTGAAGAAACCTCTGGAATCGTAATGTCTAATTCAGTTTGTGCAAGTAACTATATGTATCTTCTCTGGGCCACATATCTCTTTTGGTGAGTTGATTTTGAAATAGTGTGTGCAAAGCAAATACATGCATGTGAAATAGTTTCTTCTTTTAATATCCAGTTTTCTCAAAACAGCTGCAAGATGAGGCCGAGGTGATGGCTCAATGGATGTTTCTTTCTGTTTCTGTCATAAAAAGCATGACCAAAAGCAACATGCAAGGAAAGGAATTATTTGGCTTCTATACCCTGGGTCACAATCTAGTGAAGGAAGTCAAGACAGAAACTCAAAGTAGGAACTTAAGAAGAAGCCATGGACCCATTAGCTGCTTACTGGTTTGCTCCTCATGGTTTTCTCAGCATGTTTTCAGATATGACCCAAGACTGTCTGCCCAAAGGTAGCACTCTTCATCCTAAACTGGGTCCTTGCACATCAATCATTAAGCAAGAAAATGCCCCACACACTTGCCTACATGCAATCTGTTGGAGAGACTTTCCCAACTGAAGTTCCTCTTCAATGTCATGATGCTGTTTACTTAATGGAGAAAACAGGTAATAGAGCAGAATGATGGGCAGGCAAGAATCAGGAAATGGTAAAAGCCAATGTCTTCGTTTGTTACTCAAAATCTGAGGTACCCAGAAAACTTAGAAGGCACAACTGAGTATCAATGTATACATAATGAAAGGTGCATATGGATTTAAAGGGTAAATATTTGTAAAATACAATAAACTTATACCTTCAAGATGAAAACTTATACAAATTCTGGATTATTTAATGTAAAAGCAAGGGAGATACAAACTTGAGTAGTCAACTATTTGCTGTGGGATGCCCTGTATGTTGTGAATAAATAAAACACTGATTGGCCAGTAGCCAGGCAGGCAGTATAGGATAGGCAGGACAAACAGAGAGGAGAGGCTGGGACGTGGAAGTCTGGGAGGGACGCCAGCCTGCCATCCAGGTAGCAGCATGTAAAGCCACGAAACACGTGGCGACATATAGATTAACAAAAATGGGCTGAGTATAAGAGTAAGGGCTAGACAGTGGTAGGCCTGAGCTAATGGCCGAGCAGTCTAAATAATACAAGCGTCTATATGTTTATTTTATAAGTGGGCTACGGGACTGCTGGGGCTTGGCAGGACCTGGAGTGAAAAACTCTAGCTACAACTATTCAAGTAGATAAGTCAACAGTGGGAAAACTGTGGTGCTATTTTCATTCCAGTCACATGATCCTAGAAGCCCAGACACCTTTGGTTCACTAGACTTTGCCATGTGTCTACTGGCTAACCCCTAGTTCCTTATATACACTTCGTTCTGGTATCACTTGCAGAGCCGCCATGTTGGTTCCTTTCATATCAACTGTAACGACTCCTGGGCCTTTATTTTTACTATTATTTACTTTCACCATAATTGTATGAATTTTCCTTATGGTGTTAAAAACATGTTTGCTTTTTAGTTTGTTATCTTTAGAGTCTAGTTTATTTTGCTTAAACCTTAGATGATGACTGGCCAGTGTATTCCTGGGACTGGGAGCATGAGGAAATGCAAGTTATTTTCATGATTTAGGTTTTGCTGTTGTTTGGAAAATATCTACCCTACTTCAGAGATGGGCAGTCCAGACGCATCTTTTCCTACAAGCTCAAATATATGCAATTTTCAGATCAGAGGGAACAGAATTACCTTTAAGTATGCTTTCTCTTTGGGCTTACTGGGAATTGGCACTCTGTTAGAACAGATGTTGCTTTCAGACTTTTCATACATTTTACGCATTTTCTTCTTGAAATCTTTCCTGAGAATTTCGTTAAGACATGCATACTGGTGTGCACTCATCTGGGCCCACATCTCCTCCTTACTCTTTTTTTCAGAGAAATGTTCTGATTGTGTGGATGTGTATTCTTGTTTTGAGGACATTTTCTGCTGAGGAGAAGATGTAAGATTAATTTGATTTGTTTCAGTCTCAGTGTTCTTTATTTGGGGTGCTTGTATTTTAAAATGACTGTAACTTTACAAGACAAAGGTTATGGAGACAGTGAAGCAGAAAATAATTGGTAATTAACAGTTAAATTTATCCATATCTATGCGCAGCTACCCAAAAATCACTAGGCTATCATTAAAAGCTGAAATCATTTGTATTAGGTAAGAGCCTAGGACTTCTACATTTGGGATTTCAGTGCTATTTACCAGGCACTACTTACTATACAGGAGAAAAATGATAACAGAGCAGAATATTAGCCAGACAAATATCAGGGAACACTAAAGGGCAATGTCTTCAGGTTGTTCCACGAAGTCTGAGGCACCCAGAGTACTTGTAAGGCATAACTGAATTGCTACATGGGAGAATGATAGCTTTAATTGCAACATGCATATGTTCTCCAGAAGATATATTTGCAAGATACACTGAACATAACTAAAAAATGTGTGTGTGTGCCTGAGGGGTCACCAACTGGATCAGGCCCTCTGAGTGGGTGAGACAGTTGATTGGCTTGATCTGTTTGGGAGGCATCCAGGCAGTGGGACCGGGTCCTGTGCTCATTGCATGAGTCGGCTGTTTGAAACCTGGGGCCTATGCAGGATCGCTTTGGCTCGGCCTGGGAGGAGGGGACTGGACCTACTTGGACTGAGTCTACCAGGTTGATCTCAGTCCGCAGGGGAAGGCTTTGCCCTGGAGGAGATGGGAATGGGGGGTGAGCTGGGGGGAAAGTGGGGGGGCGGGAGGGGAGAGAACAGCGGAATTCGTGGCTGATATGTAAAATTAAATTATAAAATAAAAAAAGAAAAAAATAAATAAAAGCCTTCTTCTATTTCAAATCCTAGAATGTAAGTATATATTATTTTTATATCAAAACTTAAATGTTACTATATAGTTTGAATCATCATTTCCAAAACTGGTGGCTAATTGGGGAAAATCACATATTTTTTAACTAAATGAAGAGTTTTAAATATATTCTTAATAGAATCAAATGAAAACATGGTGCAAACTCTCCATAATGCAAATTTTGATGTCTAAATTTCCACAATTTCTTGTTAGTCTGAATACAGAAGCAAAAACAGAAACATAGGAGATGCTCTCATATATGGTCCTAAAATAGGAACATAGAACATACCTGCATTTATGTTAAAAGTAAAGGCAACTGGGAGACTCCCAGATCACTGAAATCACTAACCGGAACCATTATGTATTTAGGTGTATTGCCAGAGCTGTGTTTTAAAATCACTCCAATGTTCATTTATTTCTGCAAACAATCCTCGGGCAAACATCAAACATCTTTTACTATCGGAGACCAGCACTCAATCTTCTACCACTATGTGTTTCCAGGCCATTCTCTTCATTGGCCACCACAACCTGAAGGAACTTGCTGCTTACTTGAAGGTTAAGGAAAGGAACTTTCATACATATAAAATGGATGCCAACCCAGACCAACTTTCTATATGAAACTGTGATAGGTAGACTACTGCTGCATTTTAACAAGAATCATAAAAAAATAAATTTCACTAAGGTGCCTTTTACCTTAACAACAGAGGTACTGTCATTGTCTTCTATTGTAGTCCCAGGGACATCAGGATCAGGTTTGTCAGAGAGCCTTTAGGAAAAAAAATGCAATAATGGCAGGATTTGGTCATCTGAGAAACTCTGGAGAAAAGATCCAGTACTAATGTATTAAGTGACATTTCTACATTTATGTAATTCAAAGTCATCCTATGTTTTAAAACTTTTGGTTGACTTTGTGAGCTTTAACTTATTTCAATCTATAAACCATTCAACAAAGACTCACTGATAGTCCCAGTCTTTTAAAAAAGTCAGCAGCTTAGGAGATGGCTCTGAAAATAAGAGTGCTTGCTGCCTACACACAAGGACTTGGGTTTAAATCTGCATCATACGTGTAAAAAAACTGGGCATGCCCTATAACAAAACTTCTTTCTAAAATTCCAAAAACAGTTTTTCTTTGAAAGTTAACAACCTCATTTTCTGAGAGTCACTTTTCCTCCCCTGTGAATAGAAACATAAATCCATAATCCAAAATCATGAGAGTTCTCATGTTGATTCTAGAGTCAGGCAGACTAGGGAAAGCACAGTAGGAATAAAAACATCTTGTTAGAGTTTTAGGAATTAAGTCTGTACTCCATTTCTTTTTACTAGCACATTCATGTTTATGTGTCACGTATTATGTAACAATACAAAATTCCATTGGTTTGACAGGATGTTTCAATAGCTGTTTCACTTGGCATCAAGCCTGATGACCTGAGTTTGAGCCCACTCACATGGTAGAAAGAGAAATACAAATCCCGTTATTGTCCTTTGATTTACACACACACACACACACACACACACACACACACACACACACACACACACTGTGTCATGTCCAAAACATTGAAAATAAGTAAAACATTTTAATCAAAAATAGCATGTCATTAACATTCTTATTTGCAGGAACTTTGTATGCTGTCACATTTAGGATTTGATCTTTTCTCTTCAGGAACTTGACCTTTAAACTGTGTACTGTGTTTCACAATAGACATATGAGAGCTGGTAGGTTTAATGACTGGCAATAGTAGACAGTGACTTGGTGATGATGCTCTTTCTTTGACCCTTCCATTGTGCCAATTTGATGTTTCAAATCTGATAAATAAAAACATTTTGAAAAAAAAACTGGGCATGCATTTGCAGCCCTAGGTCTGTGGGTGGCAGAGAAAGGGCATCATGGGGGCTTGTTGGCTGCAAGTCTAGCTCCAAGTTCTTGAGAGACCTTATATCAAGTGGAAAAGATAGAGAATGATAGAGCAAGATACCAATATCCTCCTCTTACCTCTAAGCCTGCACACAGACATATGCAACACACACACACACACACACACACACACACACACAGAGACAGACAGAGAGACAAAGAGAGAGACAGAGAGAGACAGAGACAGAGAGAGACACAGACAGAGAGAGACAGAGAGAGAGAGAGTCAATCACCAATATATTGATTTTTGCCTGTACAAATTGCCTCTCTTAAAGTTGGAGCTGATAATTCCCCTAACGAGTACATACATTTGCTACCTGAACTGAAATGAATCCACTGCTAAAACAAGACAGAAGGTTGAAGGCACCTTCCCCAATAGCTGACTCTCGTTGAAGACTAAGCACTCTATGCCCTGTCCATTGTCTACACCTGGGCGAAGACTAATTATTTATGTAAACTGATAAAGAGTATTGGGTACCGAAAGCATATCTGTTACAGAGACCTCTTTAAGGGGTTCAAATCACATCCACATCTTTGTGTGTGTGTGTTTGCACATGTGTATAGATACATGTGCTGGTGTTTGTGTGTGTGTGGAGGACAGTGGACATCAGTGTGCTTCCTCCTCGGGTGCCATCCACCATACACAGGTGTCTCACTGCACCAGGAAACAAATCCATTATTCTATTTGGGTTTCAGCAAGCGATCGGAATAACTGTAAGTCTGCCTCCCCAGTGATGGATGGACAAGCGTGTGCAATTATGCCTGGGCTTTTATTTGTGTGCTTGAATCAGTGTCTCATGTTTACAGAAGATGCACTTCACTGACAGGGCTGTCTCCCCAGCCCCAAACTGGGACCTTTCAACAGACACCTTGACATTTTCAGGTCCTCCAACTAGGCAGTCTAAACAGCAACAGGACTCTCTTCAATTCCCAGTTTTAATGTGCTTTTGTGATCATTTTAGTGTCTCTAAACTTGAGTTTCCCTGTTATCCTTGTCACATCTGCCACACACCCCATTGTTTTCACTGCTTTTCTAGAACCCTCGCTGCTACCCAAACTAATGTTCTTCAAGCTCCACTTTCCACTGTAAACTCAGTCCTATCCTCCTTTAGGAGGTTAACCTGCTAAGCCCACACTTACCTCCTCCATGGGTTTCATTTCCTGTGCTCTCCCATTTTATTACTAAACACACACCTGTAGATAAATGAGGAGACTACCAGCTGGGTTTTCAGACTACCAGCTTTACAACTCAGAAGCTAGAGTAAAATCTCATTTGTGACATGTGCTCTGTCGACATAAATTACTTTCATGTTTGAACATCAGGCCTCCCCAATGGAAACATCACTTGGGAAGGAAATGAAACACAAGAAATACTAACACGTATTCTAAGAGTCCTTAAAATCCTGAAATTCTAGGTGTTTTTAATCTGTGTACTGATGAAAATAAATATTTAATTCTCAAAAATGAAAAAATAGAAAAGAAAAATGCTTTTTAAAAAAACCAAGGAAGGGTGTGCTTCTAGAAACAGAAATCTACAACATTAGTAAGTAATCAATTACAAATATCATTTAAGTCAAAAGTTAGTACTTAATGCCTTTAATCCCAGAACTTGGAAGGCAGAAGATAATGTATTTCTATGATTTTTGAGTCCATCCTTTGTTACAAAGTGAGTTCTAGGCCATCTAGGGATATTTAGAGAACCCTCTTTCTCTTAAAAAAAAAAAACAACTCCTCTAAGCTAATGCTAACTAGTATTCATAGGCCATGATCTACATGGCCTATGTAGATCTACATATAATCTACATATTGATACTCTTCATTCATCTACAAAGGTCACCTGATTCTTCCCATGTAAAAGCTATGAATGTCTGCCATATCTGCCTTAAAAATTTTAGCGATAAAACATGAGGTGTGAGATCCAACTGCAGTTGTCAAAATTATTCACATAGGCTGTCTGGCTATGTAACCCAGCTTCTGAGGATAGACCACAGCCAAGTCACACAACTTAACTTTCTGAATTGATATGAGGTGGTTCTGCACTTTGATCTGTACAGAAGGGCAAGAGATGCATTGCAGAGCCAGGACCATAGACCAAATAATCAGGGCAGCAGTTGTCTAAGCAGTTCTAAAGAGGGTTTAGTAACATAGATACTTTGCAAACTGGCTGTGGACACAGCAAGCATTGAACACATAGTATTGTGTCTATCTCAAGGTACACTCAATAACAATACTTCCTTATCTTTGGACTCACCACATATTTTTAATTTATATAGTCTTACCTGGATAAAGGCTTCTGTTCGATATTGTTATCCACTTCTAAATATAAATGAAAAATATATTTTATAACAATATATTGTTATATCTATAGGCCACCTGCAGATCTTTTTCTGATCTCTTTGTTCTCCCAGACCAAATCCTTCAGTCTTATCCTTAGTGATACAAGAGAACTAGCTCCAGGGTCTCATCCTCCCACCCCACCCCATCTATATCTTCTGTGGATCCCATAGACTATCCACTCCTAACATCCCTCCCCAATTCATTGTACCCCAGCCCTCAACTTAAGCAGGTGCCTCCTATTGAGATACAGGCCACACCTGCCAGAAAACTAGGTAGGCTGCCCACAGACCTTCTCAGCTCTCTCTCTCTCTCTCTCTCTCTCTCTCTCTCTCTCTCTCTCTCTCTCTTTCTCTCTTTCTCTCTTTCTCTTTTCCTCTAGACCTAATCACTCAGTCTCTTCTTCAGAACATCAACAGATCACCAACTACAGCCTCCTTTCCTCCCAGCCCACCTCTCCTGTGGAACCCATAGACAATCTCCTCCTAACCTCACTCCCCCCAAATCATCATTGCATTCCAGTATCCAATACCAGCAGTCATTCCCTGTGAATACACCAGATGAGCAGGCCTGTAAAACAGGCAATACACAGCTATCACACTCTATGAAAATCCAGAAAAGAAACAAACAAACAAAAAAACCAACAACATAACACCTACCCAATTGACAAACCCAGACATCAACACCTAGACCTATAATCATCCCGAACCCGGATGCCTAGATGTTAGCATTAGAACACGTTCAATAACAGCCACGGCAATATATCCCCACCAGAGCTCAGCTATCCTACCGCAGTGGGCACTGAATATTCCAACATAACTGAAGCACAAGATAAAGACCTTGAAAGCAACCATATGAAGATGACAGAGGTCCTTAAAGAGTAAATGAATGAAGCCTTTAAAGAAATCTAGGAAAATGCAAACAATTGGAAGACAAGAATAAATCCCCTAAAGAAAACCAGGGGAAAATACAAAAAAAAAAACACTTAAAGAAAAAAATATAAAACTGTTCAAGACCTAAAAATGAAAATAGAAGCAATAAATAAAACACAAACTGAGAGAATTCTACAAATAAAATTTTTAGGAATTTGAACAGGAACTACCAACAGAATATAAGAGATGGAAGAGAGAATCTCAAGCATTGAAGATACAATATAAGAAATGGATAGACCAGTCCAAAAGTGTTAAACCTAACATATTCCTGATACAAAACATCCAGGAAATATGGAACACTATGAAAAGACCACACCTACAAATAATAGGAATAGAGTTTGGAGAAGAATCCCAGGTCAAAGGTCTGGAAAATATTTTTAAAAAATCATAGAAGAAAATTTTCCTAATATAAAGAAGAAGATGCTTATAAGGGTACAAACAGCAAACAGAACACCATATAGATTGCCATACAATAATCAAAACACTAAATATACCAAACAAAGTCAGAACATTACAACTTACAAGGGAAGAAACCAAGTACCATATCAGGGAAGACTTATTAGAATTGTACCTGAATTCTCAACGGAGTCTCTAAAAGCCAGAAGGGCCTGGATAGATGTCCTGCAGATCCTAAGAGACAAAAGATGCCAGCCCAGACTAGTATTCTTAGCAAGAATTTCATTAGATGGAGAGAATAAGATATTTATGATAAAGACAATATCTATAAATCCTGCCCTACAGAAGGTGCTAGAAGGAAAACCTCAATCTAAGGAGGTTAAGTATACCAATGAAAACACAGGGAATAAATAATCTCACACCAGCAAAACCAAAAGACATGTTCAAAAACTCAAACACACACACCACCAACTGCAACAACAAAGGACAGTAATCAACAATCACTGGTCATTGATATCTGCCAATATTAATGGTCTCAATCCCCCTCCCCCCCAAAAAAGACATAGATTAACAGAAAGGATACAAAAACAGGATCTATAATTCTGTTGCATCCAAGAAATACACCTCAAGACAGAGCCGGCCAGGACCTGACTAGACTAAGAGTTGAGACTTTATCCTCATACCTGAACACACCAGCCCCTAGGCTTTGGGCCCAAGGGCACAACCCTTCACCCCTACACCACCACCCATTGCAGTCCTAGTTTCAGGCCAGTTGGCAGGCAGACCTCCTGCAGACAGATCAGACTACCACTATCTACCAAGTGCTAAGACTGAAGCTACTCCCTGAGACAAAGCCCACTAGCACCAATTGGACTAAGAGCTGCTCCATGAGACAAAGAGTCCATCAGCATCAACTAGACCAAGAGCTCCCACTAGACAAAGAGTATCGATCAGACCAAAAGAGGCTCGCTCAGACACAAACACCATTTGCACCAAGTGGAGAAAGAGATGGGTAAACGCCAGTGCAAAAATACAGTCAACAGCATAAAAACTAATATGGCTCCATCAGAACCTATATCAACAAGACCCGAACATCCCAACACAGAAGAAACAGAATATATCAATCATAAAAATGACTTTAAGAAGATATTAGAGATCTTAAAACAGGAAAAGAAAATTTCCCTTAAAGAAATCGAGGAAAAGTCAAATAAAAAAATGGGAAGAAATCAGTAAATCCCTTAAAAGCCAAGAGAAAGCAATTAAACAGGTGAGGGAAACAGTTCAAGTTTTGAAAACTGAAGTGGAGACAATAAAGAAGGCGCAAATTGAGGGAATGCTGGAAGTGGAAAATCTGAGTGAATGAACAGGAACTACAGATGCAAGTATAACCAACAGAGGACAAGAGATGGAAGAGAGGATCTCTGGCATTGAAGATACTTTAGAGGAAATAGATTCATCAGTCAAAGAAAACACTAAAGCCAACAAAATCATGACTCAAAATGTCCAGGAAGTTTGGGACACCATGAAAAGACCAAACCTAAGAATCATAGGGATAGAAGGAGAAGAATACCAACTCAAAGGCACAGAAAATACATTCAACAAAATCATAGAAGAAAATTTTCCCAACCTAAAGAAGGAAATGCCTATAAGATAAAAGAATGTTACAGAACACCAAATAGACTGGATCCAAAAAGAAAGCCCCCTTGCTACATAATAATCAAACCACTAAACATACAGAATAAAGAAAAAAAAACATTAAGAGCTGCAAAGGAAAAAGGTCAAGTAACATATAAAGGCAGACCCATAAGAATAGCACCTGACTTCTCAATGGAGACTCTAAAAGCCAGAAGGTCCTGGACAGATGTAATGCAGACACTAAGAGACCTTGGATACCAACCCAGACTATTATACTCAGCAAAACTCTCAATCAACATAGATGGAGTAAACAAAACATTCCATGATAAAACCAGATTTAAACAATATCTTTCCACAAATCCAGCCCTACAGAAAGCACTTGAAGGAAAAATCCAACCTAAGGAAGTTAGATACACCCATGAAAACACAGGCAATAGATAGTCCCACACCAACAAATACCAAAGAAGGGAAACATACAACACTACCACCAAAAAATAACAGGAATTAACAATAACTGGTCATTAATATGCATTAATATCAATGGTCTCAATTTACCTATAAAAAGACACAGGCTGACAGAATGGATATGAAAACAAGATCCATCCATTTGCTGCATACAAGAAACACACCTCAATTTCAAAGAGAGACACTACCTCAGAATAAAAGGCTGGGAAAAAAACTGTCCAATCAAATGGATTTAAGAAACGAGCTGGTGTAGCTACCCTAATATCTAACAAAATAGACTTCAAACTAAAATCAATCCAAAGAGATCAGGAAGGGCATTACATATTTATCACAGGGAAAATCCAACAAGATGAAGTCTCAATTCTGAATATTTATGCCCCAAATACAAGAGCACCAACATTCATAAAAGAAACATTACTAAAGCTTTAATCACACATCAAACCCCTTACACTAGTAGTGGGAGACTTCAACAGCCCACTCTAACCAATGGACAAGTCTGCCAGACAGAAACTTAACAGAAAAATAAGGGAACTAACAGACATTATGACTCAAATGGACTTAATAGATATCTACCGAATATTCCACCCTAACACAAAAGAATATGCCTTCTTTTCAGCACCCCATGGAACCTTCTCTGAAATGGACCACATGCTTGGTCACAAAGCAAATCTCAACAGATACTAAAAATTCGAGTAACCTTCTGTATCTTATCAGAGCACCTTGGCTTATTCATAATAGCAAGAACCAGGAAACAACCTAGATGCCCCTCAACTGAAAAATGGATAAAGAAAATGTGGCACATATATACAATGGACTACTACTCAGCAGTAAATAAAACAATGACATCATGAAATTTGCAGGCAAATGGATGGAACTAGAAAATATCATCCTGAGTGAGGTAACCCAGACTCAGAAGGACAAACAGTATGTACTTACTCATAAGTGGATACTAGATGTGAGGGAAAGGATGGCCAGACTGCAACCCATGGCTCCAGAGAGGCTAGCTAACAGGGAAAGACCCTAGGAGGGACACATGGATGATCCAGCAAAGGAGAAATGGATGAGATCTACATGAGCGGACTGGGTGTGGGGGTTGGCGGAGGACGAGCAGTGGGGGGTGAGAACATAGGGAAAGGGGAGGGTCGAGCTGGAACAGGGAGAGAGTGGGAAGGTAGGGAGGGAGATACCATGATAGATGAGGACATTATGAGAATAGGAAGAGGCAGGGTGCTGGGGAGGCTCTCAGGAATCCACAAGGATGACCCCACCTTAGACTGCTGGCAGTGGTCCAGGGGGGTACCTGGACTGGTCTACTCTGGTGACCAGTCTAGCAAATAGCCTAACTGTCATCATAAAGCCTTTGTCCAGTGACTGATGGAGGCAGATTCAGAGATCCATGGCCAGGCACCAGGCTGAGCTCTGGAAATCCAATTGATGAGAGAGAGGAGAGATTCTGCAGGCAGGGGACATCAAGATCATGACAGGAAGACATGCAGAGATGACTGGCCATACTAGTGGAAGCCCATGAACTGTAGACTAATGGCTGTTGAGCCCCCACGGGACTGGACTAGGCCCTCTGGATATGGAAGATGGTTGTTTGGCTCAAACTGTATGGGGGGGCACCTAGGTAGGGAGATCAGGGTCCATCCATGGTGTATGGGCAGGCTTTTGGGAATCTGGTTCCTGCGGTGTGATGCCTTGTGCAGCCTAGGTGCAGTGGACCTGCCTATGCTCAGAGTGCTGGGCTCTGCTGACTCCCCATGGGAGACCTTGATTTGGGAGATGTAGGGATGTAGGGTGGCTTGAGAGAGAGGGCTGGGTGAGGGTAGGAGGAGGTAGGAAGTGGGATCTGTGGGTGGTATGTGAAGTGAGTAGAAAATTTCTTAATAAAGAAAAATGAAAAAAAGAAAAGAAAAAAAGAGAAATAAAACCCAGAAATCAAGGAAGTCCAGAGGACCATAAGGAGACCTAGTTTAAGAACCTGTACTACAATAAACTGGAAAACACAAAATAAAAGGATATTTTTGTTGATGTGTACCACTTACCAAAGTTAAATAAAGATCAGAAAATAATTTAAACAGAGCTATAGTCCCTAGTGAAACAGAAGCAGCTACTAAAAGTCTCCCAAGCAGAAAAACCCAGGCCAGAGAGTTTTATTGCAGAATTTTCTCAGTCTTCAAAGAATAATTAATGCCAATACTCCTTAAATTATTCCACCAAATAGGAACCAAAAGAAGGTTGTCAAACTTATTTAGGAGGCTGCAGTCACCCTGATACCCAAACCACACAAAGATTCTGGTCATCAGCTTTTAGAGAGAAAGAAAAACATATTTCACAACAAGTATAGAAAACTATAGCAGAATAAAATGAAAAGACTAGTAATTTCTTAGTATGTATTGCATTGAGCCTCTCCTATAGCATATTTCTGAGTGAATATTCATGAATAGACAATTAATACTTATACCTCTTTTTATATTTCCAATACAAGGAAAAAACATCAATTTATTGAATGTCAATACTTAAAAATAAACCACTATGCACAATGGCCATGAACCTAGCTGACCACCTTCAGACACATAGAAAGTGGCATCCTTACCAGAATCAGTGTCATAACATAACTGTATCAAAGAAGCAGCATGTTGTAGTAGTTGTTGTTGCTTACCACTGAATTGTGTCCAGCGAATACTGAGTACATGTTTTCAATTTGTAAAGAAACAAGCTTCTCCAGCTACTTAGTTAAAATTGTTCAGTTAAGCTCCACCCATTATAGCCTCAGCAGCTGGTCATCAGGCAAGTCTTCTGTGGTCAGCCTGCTCCACCACCATCCCCAGTGGCATCAGAGGGCCCCGGAGGCACAGCCCCCACCTACACCAATTGGAGGAAGAAGTGAGTGGCTGCTCTCCCAGCTGGACAGCTCTGTACCCTAGGCCATAGGACCTGGGGCACTTTCCACGCACCTCCTGACCCATCACAGCCTATAATTACCCCAAACCCAGTAGATGGCAGTGTAATAATACATTCAACAACATAAAGAGCAGCATGGCATGGCCAGAACCTAGTGGTTCTACAATAGCAAGACCTAAACATCCCAATGCAGATGAAGCAGAAGAAAGCGATTTTAAAAATAACCTTATGAAAATGATAGAGGCCCTTAGGGTGGAAATGAAAAAATTCCCTTAAAGAAATCAATGAAAAGACAAACAAACAATTGGAAGAAATCAATAAATCCCTTAAAGAAAGCAGAGAAAAAAATAAAAAATGTGAAGGAAACAGTTCAAGACTTGAAAATTGAAATAGAGGCAATAAAGAAAACACAAACCAGGAGAATTCTGGAAATGGAAAATCTGGATAAACAAACAGGAACTACAGATGCAAGCATCACCAACAGAATACGAGAGATAGAAGAGAGAATCTCAGGCATTGAAGATATGATAGAGGAAATAGATTCATCAGTCAAAGAAAATGTCAAATCCAACAAATTCTTAACACAAAACACCCAGGAAATCTGGAACAACATGAAAGACCAAACCTAAAAATAATACAGATAGGAGAGGGAGAATAATTTCAGCTCAAAGGAACAGAAAATATATTCAACAAAATCATAGAAGAAAAACTTTCCCAACCTAAAGAAGGACATGCTTATGAAGGTACAAGAAGCTTACAAAACACCAAATAGACTGGACCCAAATAAAATATCCTCACCATATAATAATAAAAATACTAAACATATCAATTAAAGAGAGAATATTAAGAGCTGCAAAAGAAAAAGGTCACACAACATATAAGGTAGACCTATCAGAAAAACACCCAGCTCCTCAATGGAGACTGTGAAAGCCAGAAGGTCTTGACCAGATGTTTTGCAGCCATTAAGAGACCACAGATGTCAGCCAGGACTACTATACCCAGCAAAACTTTCAATCACCATAGATGGAGAAAACAAGATATTCCATGACAAAACCAAATGTGAACAATGCCTATCCACAAATCCAGCCCTTCAGGAAGTACTAAAAGGAAAATTTCCACACGAGGAAGTTAGCTACACCCACAAAAACACAGGCAATAAATAATCTCACATTTGCAAATCCAAAAGAAGGGAAACACACATACTAACAAAAACAAAATAACAGAAATTAATAATCACTCATCATTAATATCCCTTAATATCAATGGATTGAATTCACCTACAGAAAGACATAGGCTAACAGAATGAATAAAAAAAAAAGATCTTTCTGCTGCATACAAGAAACACATCTCAACTTCAAAGACAGACATTACCTTAGAGTAAAGGTTTGGGAAAAGTTTTTCCAATCAAATGGACCTAAGAAGCAAGCTGGTGTAGCTATCCTAATATCTAACAAAATAGATTTCAAAATAAAATTAATCAAAAGAGATGGAGAAGAACATTTCATACTCATCAAAGAAAAAATCCATCAAGATGAATGTCAATTCTGAATATTTATGCCCCAAATACATTTGTAAAAGAAACATTACTAAAGCTTAAATCACACATCAAACTCCACACACTAATAGTGGGAGACTTCAACAACCCACTCACACCAATGGACAGGACTGCCAGAGAGAAACTTAACACAGAAATGAGGGAACTAACAGATGTTAATATTCAAACTGACTTAACATATATCTGTAGAACGTTTCACTCAAACGCTAAAGAATAATACCTTCTTCTCAACACCTCAGGGAACCTTCTCTAAAATTGATCACATACTCAGTCACAAAGCAAATCTCAACAGATACAAAAAAATGGAATAACCCCCTGTTTCTTATCAGATCACCATGGCTTAAAGTTAGATTTCAACAACAACACAAACTGCAGAAAGCCTACAAACTCATGGAAACTGAATAATACTCAACTGAATCATCACTGGGTCAGGAAGAAATAAAGAAAGAATTTCACCAATCTACATAAGTGAGACAGTTGTGTAACTTGATCTGCTTAAGGGGCCTCCTGGCAGTAGGATCAGGATCCATCCCTGGTGCATGAGTTGGCTTTTTGGAGCCCACTAACTATGGTGGGACACCTCTCACAGCCTTGATGCAGGGGGAGGGCCTTGGACCTGCTTCTATTGAATGTACCTGCCTCTACTGACTCCCCATGGGAGGCCTTACCTTCTTGTAGAAGGGCATGTGGGGTGGATTGGGTCGGGGGAAGGCTGGAGGGACAGGAGGAGGAAAGAGGTGGATCTGTGATTAGTATGTAAAATGAATAAAAAATTCTTAATAAAAAAGAAAGAAATTCTCTGTTGTGGGGAATTTCTTTCTTTTTTATTAAGAATTTTTTATTCATTTTACATCCGAGGGGGAGGCTTTGCCCTGGAGGAGGTGGGAATGGGGGGTGGGCTGGGGGGAAGGTGAGGGGTGTGGGAGGGGGGAGAACAAGGGAATCCGTGGCTGATATGTAGAACTGAATTGTGTTGCAAAACAAAAATTAAAAAAGAAAAAAAAAGAAAGAAATTAAAGACTTCCTACAATTCAATGAAAATTAAGGCATGACATACCCAAACTTATGGGACACTATGAAAGGAGTGCTAAGAGGAAAGTTCATAGCACTAAATGCCCACATAAAGAATTTGGGGAAATCTCACATTAGGGATTTAACAGCACACCTGAAAGCTCTAGAACAAAAAGAAGCAAACTCACCCAGGAGGAGTAGACAACAGGAAATAATCAAATTGAGGGCTGAAATCAATAAAATAGAAACAAAGAGAACAATACAAAGAATCAATGAAACAAAGACATGGTTCTTCAAGAAAATCAACAAGATAGACAAACCCTTATCCAAACTAACCAAAAGGCAGAAAAATAATATCCAAATTGACAAAATCAGGAATGAAAGGAGGGATATAACAACAGACACTGAGGAAATCCAAAGAATCATTAGGTCATACTTCAAAAACCTGTACTCCACAAAATTGGAAAATATAAAAGAAATGGACAATTTTCTGGATAGTTACCACTTACCAAAATTAAATCAAGACCAGACAAACAATTTAAATAGTCCTATAACCATTTTAAGTCATTAATATTCTCCCAACAAAAAAAGCCCAGGGCCACATGGTTATAGCACAAAATGCTTCCAGAATTTCAAAGAAGAGTTAATACCAATACTTCTCAAATTGTTCCACACAATATAAACTGAAGAAACATTGTAAAACTCTTTTTATGAGGCTACAGTCACCCGACATACAAACACAAAAAGACACAACAGAGAAAGAGAATTACAAACCGATCTCCCTCATGAACATTGATGCAAAAATATACAGTAAAATGCTGACAAACCAAATCCAAGAATACATCAAAAAAATTATCCACCATGATCAAGTAGGCTTCATCCCAGAGATGCAGGAATGGTTCAACATACAAAAATCTGTCAATGTAATCCACCATATAAACAAACTGAAAGAAAAAAAACTACATGATCATCTCATTAGATGCTGAAAAGGCCTTTGACAAATTTCAACACACCTTCATGATAAAAGACTTGGAAAGATAAGTGATACAAGGAATATACCTAAACATAATATAGGCAATATACAGCAAGCCAACAGTCAACATCAAACTAAATGGAGAGAAACTCAAAGTGATTCCACTAAAATCAGGAACAAGACAAGGCTGTCCACTCTCCCCATATCTATTCAATATAGTACGCGAAGTTCTAGCTAGAACAATAAGACAACAAAAGGAGATCAAGGGTATACAAATTGGAAAGGAAGAAGTCAAACTTTCACTATTTGCAGATAATGTGATAGTATAGATAAGCAACCCCAAAATTCTACCAGGGAACTCCTACAACTGATAAACACCTTCAGCAATGTGGTGGGACACAAGATAAACTCAAAAAAAAAAATCAGTAGTCCTCCTATATACAAATGATAAATGAGCTGAAAAAGAAATCAGGGTAGCATCACCCTTTACAATATCCACAAATAACATAAAATGTCTTGGGATAACTCAGTCCAAACAACTGAAAGACCTGTATAACAAGAACTTTAGGACTTTGAAGAAAGAAATTGAATAAAATATCAGAAAATGAAAAGATCTCACATGCTGATGGATAGGTAGGATCAACATAGTAAAAATGGCAGTTTTACCAAAAGCAATCTACAGATTCATTGCAATTTCCATAAAAATCCCAACACAATTCTCCAAAGATGTCAAAAGAACAATACTCAACTTCATGTGGAAAAACAAAAAACCCAGGATAACCAAAATAATCCTGTACAACCAAGGAACCTCTAGAGTCATTACCATCCCTGACTTCAAGCTCTATTACAGAGCTATATTAATAAAAATGCCTTGGTATTAGAATAAAAACGGACACATGGATCAATGGAATAAAATTGAAGATCCTGACATTAATCCACACACCCATGAATATCTGATTTTTGACAAAGAAGCCAAATTGTACAATGGAAAAGAAGAAAGTAACTTCAACAAATGTTGCTGGGATAACATATGTCAGCATGTACAAGAATGCAAATAGCTCCATATCTATCACCCAACACAAAACTCAAGTCCAAAGTATCAAAGACCTCAACACAAATCCAGTTACAGTGAACCTGATAGAAGAGAAAGTAGGAAGTAGCCTTGAACACATTGGCCCAAGAGACCACTTCCTAAACATGAGTAGCATAGACACTGAAAGCAATAATTAATAAATGGGACCTCCTGAAACTGAGAAGCTTCTGAAAGGCAAAGGACACAGTAAATAAGAAAAAAACAGCAGCCTAAAGAATGGAAAAAGATCTTCACCAACCCCACATCTGACAGAGGGCTGATCTCCAAAATATATAAAGAACTCAAGAAATTAGCCATCAAAAACCAAATAATCCAATTGAAAATGGGATATAGATCCGAACAGAGAATTCTCAACAGAAGAATCTCAAACAGCTGAAAGACATTTAAGGAACTGCTCAACATCCTTAGCCATCAGGGAAATGCTAATCAAAATGACGCTGAGATACCATCTTATACCTGTCAGAATGGCTAAGATCAAAAACATAAATGACAGCTTATGTTGGAGAGAATGTGGAGTAAAGGGAACACTCCTCCACTGTTGGTGGAGTGCGAACTTGTACAGCCACTTTGGAAATCAGTATGGCAATTTTTCAGAAAATTGGCAATCAATATCCTTCAAGACTCAGCAATACCACTCTTGGGCATATTCCCAAATGATGCACAATTATACCACAAGGACTTTTGATCAACTATGCTCATAGCAACATTATTCATAATAGCCGGGAATAGAACCTGGAAAAACCAAGATACCCCTCAACTGAAGAATGGATAAAGAAAATGTGGTACTTTTACACAATGGGAGTATTACTCAGTGGTAAAAATACAATGACATCATGAATTTGCAGGCAAATGGATGGAACTAGAAAAAAAATCCTCCTGAGTGAGGTAATACAGACCCAGAAAGACAAATATGGTATGCACTCATTTATAAGTGGATATTAGCTATAAAGTAAAGGACAACCAGGCTACAATCCACAGCCACAGGAAAGCTGGGTAACAAGGAGGGCCCTTAGAGGGAAATCCATGGATCACCCTAGGAAGGGAAAATAATAATATCTCCTGGGTTAACTGGGTGTATGTTGTGGGTGGGGGGAATGAGAATGTTGGGAAGGGAAGGGCCAAGTTGGGGGAGGGTCAGAGAGGGAGAGCAAGGAAAGAGATACATTGTTAGGGGGAGTCATTATGGGAATTAGGGAGAAACCTGGTGCTAGGGACATTCCCAGGAATCCACAAGGATGACCCCAGCTAAGACTCCAAGCAATAGTGGAGAGGGTACCTGAACTGGTCTTCCCCTGTAATCAGATTGATGATTACCCTAATTGTCATTATAGAACCTTCATCTATAACACTGATGGAAGAGTGTGCAGAGATCCACAGCCAACCACTGGGCTGAGCTCCTGGAGTCCAGATGAAGAGAGAGTGGAGGAATTATATGAGCAAGGGAGGTCAAGATCATAATGGGGAAACCCATAGAGATGGTTGACCCAAGCTAGTGGGAATTCAGGGACTCTGGACTGACAGCTGGGGAGCATGCATGGGACTGAAAAAGGCCCTCTGAATGTGAGTGACAATTCTGTAGTTGATCTGTGTGTGGGGCCCCTGGCAGTGGGACAAGGATTTATCCCTGGTGCATGAACTGACTTTTTGGAGCCCATTCCCTATGGTGGGATAACTTCTTCAACCTTGATGCAGTGGGAGGGGTTTGGTCCTACCTCAACTTAATATGCCAGAATTTGTGGACTCCCCATGGGAGGCCTTACCCTCTCTGAGGGGGCAGGGTGTGGGAAATGGGATGGCAGGGGAGTAGGAACTGTGGTTGGTATGCAAAATGAAAAAATAACTTTTAATTTAAAAAATGTTCATTTAAGATGAAAACTCTCTGGAATAAGGAAGCTAGGTTTTGGTGACTATTCCATGAAGCATGATGGAAACTGGAGACAGAGACAAACCAGGGACAAAAATCTTTCCAAGGAATATCTAGAATCAGCTGTGGTGGCACATGTCTTTACTCCCAGCACTTGGGAGGCAGAGGCAGGTGGACCTCTGAGATGGAGGCCATCCTAGTCTACAGAGTGAGTTCGGGACAGCCAGGCTAAATTAGAGAAGTCCTGTCTGGAAAAACAAAACCATTACCATCATCATCATGAACAACACATCATCATCATGAACACCATCATCATCATCATCATCTACAACATCATAAATCATCATCATGATCATGATCATCATCATCATCAACAACAACAACAATATCAAACTGCCAGTGTAGGAAATCTTGAGAGAGGTAAACGTACTTATTCTCCTTGTTCACTTCTGGAAAAGATGCTAATAAACTCTCCAGTTCTAACTCTGGTCCCTGTCTTCCCTGTAGTATAAAGGATAATTATCTTCATTAGCTTCCATTGCTTCTCATAAACAGAACTAGGGAAAGATCCCACCCTTAATATTTGTGTATCCTGAACTGCATCTCTTAGTGAGAGAAAAGCAGAGAAGACACAGGACAGAAGTTTTTGTGAGAGTATTTTCTGGCCTGAAACGAATTTATGTGACTACACATATAAACTACCGACTCACTAACTCTTTCCCCATAAGTCAACTGTTGCTCTCCACAAACAGAAATAAATCATTATTTTATATTTTATTCAGATGACTATATTATTTTATTAGGTATAAAATAATAAAAATGACTAAATATTGTACCCTTTGTTTGTGACATAATATTTTAGTGATATTTAACTATATACGAATATGTATACACAATACAATGTATCTATTGTTAAAAACTAAACGAAATATCTATTTTTATAAAAAGTCAACTTGTTATTGTGTGACTATAAGGAACACATACTGTGTAGCAGGGTTTTTTTCTTATTTTTACAATGATATCAGTTGTTAAAATGAAATACACCAATATTTTTTAGAGATATGTTTTTAGATTTGAAATTTTTCTTAGTAATTCTGCATTCAAAAATGCTAAAAAATAGATTAAGAAGTAATGTAACTACAATTTTCATGTGGTTTCCTTTATTCACTTTTTAAACTGTTCACATTTTTATTTTTATTTAGTGTTAGAGTTAATCATTTTCAAAAGTTTGCCTATGGCTAGAGGGATGGCTCAGCAGTTAAGGGCACAGCTTGCTCTTAAAGGGATCCAGGTCCAGTTCACAGGCACCACATGGTAGCTCACAAACACCATAAGTCCAGGTGCAAGGATTCCAAGGGTTCCAACGCCATCTTCTGACCTCCACAGGCACCAAGCACAAATGTAGTATTGCTTGTACATGCGCAAGAAAAACGCTCACACACATAAATACTCGTTAAAGACTTTTACTCTTACCTTCACGGAACTCTGCAGACTTTGTTCTGTTAACAGACTTCATCTGCTTCAAAGGCATAGCTTCACTGTGAAGTATTTTTAAGTAGCATTGAAATTCACATGAAAAACATTTAACAAATACTCTTAATTCTTTCTTTTTGATTTCCCAAAATATCTTACATTAGTCATTTACAAAATAATAATTTGTGCTTCAGTGGTTAACTGTGATTAGAGAATGCTTTCCTCATGTCAAAGACAGGGCAATAATTTTTACCCTGATTAAAACACCACACACATTACTCTGTTGTTCACTCTTCATAAGTTTTTGTATATTCCTTGCACAGGTAAGAAGAATGAATGTTCTGAATGTAAGGATAGAATGATCTATAGATGTTTGTTAGGTGCATTTGATGGCATGTCATTTAACTTAGATGTCTCTCTCTTTGAGTAATAATTTATCATAGGCTTTAAGAAGAAATGTTTAAATTCTCTAAAATTGAATGAATATAAAAATATTCTATGCTAGATCTTTGGTATACAATGAACGACATGCTCAGAAAGAAATCAGTAGCTATAAGTACCTACATTAAAAAGAGTCAGAACGATCTTAAATAACTTAATGATGCATCTTTGTGCCTCAGAGAAACAAGAACACAGCAAAGTGGAACTCGACATGAGGGCAGAAATTAATGATCACACACAGGAGGGGCCAGGGGTTCTTCCACACACTTTGTTCCCATGGCTGCAGGAACTGCTGACTTTGTTTATGTGCTCAATGCACTTAATGCTCCTGTTTAATTCCTTTCCCACACCCTAGAGCACCATGGTCCCTTCACTATCAGGAAACTTTTTAGGTATTTCCCTGAGTCTCATGCTCCCTCCCAAGAGGTTGGTGGGTAGAACATGAAACTGATTCATAGCTCTAAGCACTGAAGGGCCAGCACTCTCAGAAGCCACCACATTTTTGGTGCTTTAAAGCTGCTTTTTGATAGTCTATTCACAAGTATATGATGAAGCTGTCAAATGGCTACTTTTATGCTCAACAAGCAATTCTGTAATACTGAGTCTTTATAGCACAGTGGGGAGCAACGCTGTCCCCTCAGCACCACTTTATCCAAACTACAGTTCAGAACTCCAGACTTCAGGGCTTGTTGTTGGTAATAATAAACCACTTGGTTCTCCTACCTTCCACCGACCTTGGTTTTCAGCACCGTTGTGGAACTCATTGAGGAGGCTCTTTATGTCTGTGCAGAACATGTCCATAAGGCCATTCTGAAGAGATCTTCAGCAATGCCTGGGAGAGTCTTGAACCCTGCCTTGTTACTCACACTCTTGCCAACAGATAACTTGGCCCAAACATACTAGTGATCTGAATTAATGACCTGAAGCTGATATTTTAAATATATATGCATGGCATGTTATGGGCAGTGCACTTGCATGCATATGTGATTTCAGGTACATACATGCATGCCAGGGTGCATAGTTTGGCAATTAGAGTACAAACTGCGGGGAAGGTCAACCTTCACCTTCAACCTTGTTTTTGTTGCTGTGTCTTGTCCATGAATGCACACCCCCAAATAATTATTGAGTCAACTTTGAGGGATTCTCTGTCTCCCTTCCAACTCACTCTAAGCTCCTCAAGATTACAGATGCACATGGGACCATCAGGCCTCATGTGACTTCTGGGCATCCAAACTCCCAGTCTGACACACGCTTGGCAAGCACTTCCTCTACTGAACCATCTCTCTAGCCATGGATTCTTAACAGTATTTCACACTGCATCAGGAGTAATCAGTAATTGCAAGATTGTGTGCTCTACAAATAATTATTCAGCTTATGAATAAAGGAGGAATAAAGGTGGTGAAATTGACTTACACAGAGGAAAACAGTGTGATTTCCAAATTTGATATCTCCAGATATTCAGTGTATTTTAAAACCCATATACTCTTACCTGATTGGAGTCTTCTGTTCAATTCCTGCATTCACTATGAAAGAAAAAGACAAAATGTGCTATAAACAACTGCAGAAAAATACAACTATTAAATGCCAAGGCTAAAGTTTTGCTACCACATATACTTTGACACCATTTCTGGATAGTCTTTCATGTGAATATTGATTTATACACAGTAAATATATGGAGAACTCTTAATTTCCATTTTTCTGTATATTTCAAAGGCAAAGAGACAGCTTTACCGGAAGTTAATAATCATAACAAATTGTGCAAATACCTATGACCCTATCAGACAGAGGAACTGGCATCTACACCAGATCAGTATCCCAAACTGCACCTTGTTGCTGTTGCTGTTTTGTCTGTGGACTAATGGTGCTAGGAATTATGAGTATTCTCATCTTGTATAGGAGTTAAAGGAGCTTCTCCAAGGATTGAGTTTAACTTGCTCCATTGAGGATGAAAATTCCAGACACAAGGAAGCTAAGTCTATGGTGACTGCCCTCTGCAGCATAGCAGAACATTGGAGACACAAACAGACCAAGGACAAATACCTTTGGGATGAATTTCCACCTGCCAGTGTGGCAAAGCTCCAGAGAGGTCAGTGTGCTTTGTCTCCTTGTCCTCATCTGAGGAGGATGCTAAGAAGCCCCTCCATTCTAGCTAGAATCCCTCATCCTTGTGCAGTGTAAAGGAGCTCAGCATCAGCTCCCATCACCTCCCACCATAAGAACTGCTGGAAAGGTCGTCCCTTAGCAGTTATGCACCCTGAACTGGATCTCCAGTGAGAGAATCGTGGAAGAAGCATGGGCACAAAGCAGCCATTTCAAGGGAGTAGTATCTCACATGAAACACTTTTATGTTTCCACATGTAAACCATCAATGAGTTGAATTTTCACTCTATGCTAACACTCTGCCCTCCAAAAAGAAAGAAAATCAATTCTTGTTGGCTTCATTTGCAGTATGCAAAAGTCCAGTGTAATTTTCTTGACCCTGCCCATCACTGAGGTAGAGCATTTGTCCCACCAATAAATGGACTGAGAATGCAGCTCAGTGGTAGAGCCTACATTCAGCATGTGGGAGGCCTTGGTCAATCCTCATCACCACAAGGGAGGTTCAATAATATCGTGTTGAAATAATATAAAAGAAAGTCACCCACGTTATAGTAATACTGGCTGCCACTTTTCACCTCATCTCTTATGTGAAGAGGGTCATTCCAATTCATCTACACTATCACTCCCTGGTTTGCCTCCCAAAGGCAAGATAGGTGTGAAAGATTCTGTGGTTACAGTTGCTGAAAGCACAAATTCTGTAGCACTCTCTCCACTGTTAGAATCTTGTCCAGACTCAGTGGGCCAGGACCCTGTAGTCAATGTTGCCTACTTGATAATAGTGTTGTTTTCTCAACTTTCCTGCTACTGTGGCATATTTTCTTGAAAATACATCTTGTAACACATAAAGCAATTATCATAACCGGCATATGCTGGCATAATCTGACCACATAGCTTGCCTAGAATGCTCACAATGGCAGTGTTAAATCCCTAGCACTGCCTACAAAATTCAAAATCCATTGACTTTTAAAAGATATTACTTGAACCTGTTACATACTGTTTCAAGACACATTCACATTAAGTGACAGATCCTTAAAGGTAACAGTAAGACAATATGTGAAATGTCTAATATGTCTAAATTGAAAAATTACAGAATGGAAAAAACAGATAATCTTAATTATATTTAGTCACAAAGAATTAATGAAGGTAATTGGATATTGTATTCTTGGTTTTTAAATATAATCATATTTTCGTGATACTTAACTACATAATAATACATAGCAAAAATACAACGCATTTATTATAACAATTGGAAAACAATCCATTTTTTAACAGAGCCAACTTGCTATTAAGTGGATATAGAGGATACTGTGGACTAAATTAAATAGCTTTTTTTATTTATACAAAGAGCCATTCATCAATGGCTCATGTGAAAAACACAAACATGTTTCAGATGATATGGTTTTAGAATGAAATTTCTTTTTTTTTTTTTTTTTTTTTTTTTTTTGGTTTTTCGAGACAGGGTTTCTCTGTGTAGTTTTGCGCCTTTCCTGGAACTCACTTGGTAGTCCAGGCTGGCCTCGAACTCACAGAGATCCGCCTGCCTCTGCCTCCCGAGTGCTGGGATTAAAGGCGTGCGCCACCACCGCCCGGCCTAGAATGAAATTTCTTAGAAATAATTTAACTGATTTTGTATTCTACAAATGTTAAGAAGCAATAAGAAAGAGTATAACTGCATTTTTATTGGATTTCCTTGGCAGTTTTTTGCAGGAACAAATCTTATTACTCTTTTTCAATTAGGGTAGGACCAATAGAGTATTCACTATTAATCTTACCTGTACTGATCTGGACAGGCTTTTCAGGTATCGATTGTAGCTCTCCTGGATGTCTTTCTTCACTGCAACATATTTTAAAAGTGATAATTTAATAACCATTTTAAAAAGCATTTACCCAATGATTTGAATTTGTTGTTGTTTCAGTTCATAACATAACTTACACTATAAATTTACAAACAGCTACTAATACGTTCTTCAACATTTTGACTGTAGTGGGTGACTCTTTCCTTACAACTTTTTCTTGTGTTGAAGAAAAGAAAGAACTCAGCCACAAAAAAATACCTCAACAAAAGCACAGAGAGACAGAGAGAAACAGAGAGATAGAGAGAGGGCTAGAGACAGAGAGACAGAGAGAAAGAGAGACAGAGTCAGAGACAGGCAGACAGAAGAGACACTGGTTCTTTCACAGCCTTTGTTCGATGGCTACAGTAACTGGTGGTTCTATAGTCACTTGCTCAATGGAATTAATATCCTGACTCCATCCCTATTCCTTGCCCTTAGAGCACCACAGCATCTTCTTTGTCATACTTTTGGCATTTCAGTGACTGTGGTGTTACCTCCCAAGAGCTTGGTTTGCAGACCATGGAATAGAGTCCCACTTCTGCTAACACTCTAACTCTCAAACCGTTCCTTGACAGCCCATTCAGGAGGGAATCCTGCACCGCAATCTGGCTGTTTATGTGCTAAACAAGGATTTCTACAAAGACTAAACAAGGTAATAACATGAAGACAAAAGTAAAACCTGGTGGATAGTTTTTGTTATTTGCTGTGGAAGTATTTAGAATTCCAAGTAGAACTTAACATTCAAGGTGTGTCTTTGAAATGTAGCTACCAGAAAATTATGAATCTTTACATGGGTAATTAACTCTGCCAACTTGGGGATCTTTTAACTTGGAGTAAATCAGCTATTTAACAATATGTAACATGTTTTATTATATACAGCCCCATTAAAGAAGATAACAATGTCCTCTATTATGGACCTAGTCAACTATACCGAGGACAGAACTGGCTTGAAATGAAGGCTAAATTCTCTACCTAGATCCCCCCCCCCCCCAGCGGGTCGCAGCATTTCGTGCGGTGACAGGTTCCGCCTCGCAGGCGCATCCCACCCAGCACTGACAGGACGCCCAAGAGGAAGGTTAGCACGGATGGAGCAGCGAAGGCGGAGCCCAAGCGGCGCTCCACCAGGCTGTCTGCCAAGCCGCCCCTGCCAAGGTGGACACGAAGCCGAAGAAGGCCGCGGGAAAGGATAAATCATCAGATAAAAAAGTGCAAACCAAAGGGAAAAGGGGAGCAAAGGGCAAACAGGCTGAGGTGGCTGAGCAATAAACCACAGATGTGCCTGCAGAAAATGGAGAGGCTGAGAACCAGATTATAGCCTATGAAGTAGAAGAGAAGAAGCCAAGGCCGACTAACCATCCATCTGTCTGTCAGTGTTCCCGCCTCCCTTCTTGTACAATCCAGATGAATATCTTTATCAACTATTTTGTAAATACGAGTTTTTTAGTAGCTCTCGAAACATTTTTAAAAGGTGTGAGGAAGTCCTGCCTCATCCCATTTTGAAAGTGTAAATGATTTTTTAAGAGGTTAAATCGATACCCAGAGAGGAATGAACAATCACTGATCATTAATATCCCTTAATATCAATGGACTTAATTCACCTATAAAAAGGCACAGGCTTAAAGAATGGATATGAAGGCAGGACCCATCTTTCTGCTGCATACAAAAAACACACCTCAAATTCAAAGATAGACACTACCTAAAATAAAAAGCTGGGAAAAGACTTTCCAATCAAATGGTCTTAAGGAGCAAGTGGGTGTAGCCTCCTAATATCCAGCAAAATAGACTTCAAACTAAAATCAATCGAAAGAGATTAAGAAGGGCATTACATACTGATCACAAGAAAGATCCACCAAGATGAAGTTCCAATTCTGAACATTTATGCCCAAAACACAAGGGCACCCACATATGTAAAAGAAACATTACTAAAGCTTAAACCACATATAAAACCCCACACATTAATAGTGGGAGACGTCAACACCCCACTTTCACCACTGGAGAGATCAGCCATTTCAAAACTTAACAGAGAAATAAAGAACTTAACTGATGTTATGACTCAAATGGATTTAATCGATATCTACAGAACATTTCATCCTAAGAAAAAAGAATATACCTTCTTCTCAGCACCCCATGGAACCTTCTCTAAAATCGACCACATACTTGGCCACTAAACAGATATAAAACAACTGGAATAACCTCTTGCATTCTATCAGACCACCATGATTTAAAGTTAGATTTCAACAACAACAAAAATTACAGAAAGCCTAAAATGTCATGAAAACTGAATAATGCTCAACAAGGAAGAAATAAAGAAAGAAATTAAAGACTTCCTAGAGTTCAATAAAAATGAATGTACTACGTACCCAAACTAATGGGACACTATGAAAGCAGTGGTAAGAGGAAAATTCATAGCACTAAATGCCCACAGAAAGAAGTTGGAGAAATGTCACACTAGTGATGTAACAGCACACCTGAAAGCTCTAGAACAAGAAGAAGCAAAGTCTCCCAGGAAGAATAGATGCCAGGAAATTATCAAATTGAGAGCTGAAATCAATAAAATGGAAAGAGAACAATACAAAAAATTAATGAAACAAAGAGATGGTTCTTTGAGAAAATCAACAAGATAGACAAGCCCTTATCCAAACTAACCAAAAGACACAGAGAGAGCCTCCAAATTAACTAAATCAGAAATGAAAAGGGAGACATAACAACAGACAATGAGGAAATCCAGAGAATCATCAGGTCATACCTCAAAAACCTTTACCCCTAGCCGGGCGGTGGTGGCGCACGCCTTTAATCCCAGCACTTGGGAGGCAGAGCCAGGCGGATCTCTGCGAGTTCGAGGCCAGCCTGGGCTACCAAGTGAGTGCCAGGAGAGGCGCAAAGCTACACAGAGAAACCCTGTCTCGAAAAAACAAACAAAAAAAAAAAACCTTTACCCCACAAAACTAGAAAATCTAAAACAAATGGATAGTTTTCTGGATAGGTACCACATACCTAAGTTAAATCAAGACCAGATAAACTATTTAAATAGCCCAATAACCCCTAAGGAAATAGATTCCACTAAAATCAGGAACAAGGCAAGGCTGACTGCTCTCCCCATACTTATTCAATATCGTACTTGAAGTTCTAGCTAGAGCAATAAGACAACATAAGGAGATTAAGGGAATACAAATTGGAAAGGAGGAAGTCAAGCTTTCCCTATTTGCAGATGACATGATAGCATACTTGAGTGACCCCAAAGATTCAACCAAGGAACTGATACAGCTTATAAACACCTTCAGCAACATAGCAGGATACAAGATCAACTCAAAAAAATCAGTAGCCCTTTTATATACAATTGACAAACAGGCTGAGAAGGAAATCAGAGATACATCACCCTTTACAATAGCCACAAATAATATAAAATACTTTGGGGTAACACTAACTAAGCAAGTGAAGGACCAACATCACAAGAACTTTAAGTACCTGAAGAAAGAAATTGAAGATGTCAGAAAATGGAAAGATATCCCATGCTCATGGATAGGCAGAATTAACATAGTAAAAATGGCAATCTTACCAAACACAATTTACGGATTCAATGCAATCCCCATCAAAATACCAACACAATTCTTCACAGACCTGGAAAGAATAATACTCAACTTCATATGGAAAAACAAAAAACTCAGGATAGCCAAAAGAATCCTGTACAATAAAACAACCTGTGGAGGCATCACAATCTCTGACCTCAAGCTCTACTATAGAGAGCTACAGTAATAAAAACAGCTTGGTACTGGCATAAAAACCAACATGTGGACCAATGGAATCAAATTGAAGACCCTGACATTAATCTGCACACCTATGAACATATAATTTTTGACAAAGAAGCCAAAACTGTACAATGGAAAAAAGAAAGCATCTTCAACAAATGTTGCTGGCATAATTGGATATCAATGTGTAGAAGGCTGCAAATAGATCCATATCTGTCACCATTGACAAAACTTAAGTCCAAGTGGATCAAAGACCTCAACATAAATCCAGCTACTCTGAACCTGATAGAAGAGAAAGTAGGAAGTAGTCTTGAATGCATTGGCATAGGAGATCACTTCCTAAATATAACACCAGTAGTACAGACACTGAGAGAAACAATCAATCAATGGGACCTCTTGAAACTGAGAAGCTTTTGTAGAGCAAAGGATACGGTCAACAAGGCAAAGCGACAGCCTACAGAATGGGAAAAGGTTTTCACTAACCCCACATCTCACAGAGGAATGATATCCACAATATATAAAGAACTCAAGAAATTAGACATCAAAATGCCCAACAGTCCAATTAAGAAATGGGCTATAGAACTAAACAGTGAATTCTCAACAAAGGAAACTCAAATGGCTGAAAGACATTTAAGGAATTGCTCAACATCTGTAGATGTAACCAACTGTCTTATTAAATAAGAAACATAGAACCAATGCAAAGAAGAAAGCCAAGAGATCAGAGCTAAGAGCCTTACCAGCCTGCTGCAGCTAGCCTCTTCAGCCAAGAGACCTCTCCGAAAAAGAGCTACTTCCTGTCTGTTTCCCTTTATATAAACTTTCTGTTCTGCCTTCTCATTGGTTGTAAAACCAACCACATGACTGCCTCGTCACTGTCTGTTGTACAGCCCTCCAGGTCTTCTATGGTATTGAGATTAAAGGCGTGCGCCACCACTGCCCAGCTTTTGCTATGGCTCTAATAGCTCTGACCCCCAGGCAACTTTATTTATTAACATACAATTAAAATCACATTTCAGTACAAATAAAATACCACCATAAACATGCCTAATCATCAGGGAAATGCAAATCAAAACGACTCTGAGATACCACCTTACACCTGTCAAAATATCATCTTATTAGCTAAATCTCTTTAAAATGTCTAATAAACTGCTGTAAAAGGGGCAATGTAAAAGGATTCAGGAACCAACAGAAATTTATTGTTTTGCTTCCCTTAGAGAAGGCCTAACAGCTAGATCCTTCCAAAGTGTGTGGTCCCGGGTGCTTAGGGGTCTAAGGCCTGCAGAAAACCCAGCAAACCTCAGTGAAGCAGAACCAAAGCCTGTCCTCTCCCCTCCCCTAGAAAGGAGCCCTGGAAGGTGGTGCTTCTCCCTGATTGGCCCTGACTGTCCCTAACAGTCCCTGCCCCTCCTACCCATCTGCCCCCAGCCAACTCCCCCAGGCTGTTACCTTCTCCTCCTGTCATGTTGTGTCCACGGGAGGTGGTGAAGTGCTTTACCGTAGACTTTTTGGGCGCCCTTTAAACCCCACTCTAAAACTTAGAGACACAGACAAGGATCACCACCACGTTGCAGGAGCATCCTGCCAGGGCAAGTCCGTGGTTCGTTTGAACAGAATCCCTCTTTGTCTCCTAGCAACAACGATGCACTTGCAACTGCCCGTGCCTGGCTCAAACTCCAGAACTTAGCCTGCCTTGCACAGCTTACCTGCAAAGACTTATCAGTTGCAGCTCCGAAGCAGACCTACCTGTCTGGCCTCCAAAGACCAAACACTGAGGGGAGCTGGATGATGGTTCAGATCCTTCACAGCCCTGCTGTGCTCACCAGCTCAGAAGGCCTGGTGATCACATTTCCTGAGGCCCTGAGGCTGGACCCTGTGAGAGGTCCTGATGGATGCTGACCCATTATTCAGATCATTTGCTTTCTTTCCTTGGCATGTTTTAGCATTTTGTAGGCTTTGCTCATCAGTCAATCTTTCTTGTCATTCCCATCCCCTAAAGTTAAAAGTGTCAGGACCCCCTTTTTATTTGATTTGCTTGGATTCTTAGAAAGACAAAGAAATCAAAAACTTGCTCTGCTGTTCCTAGTCTTTTCTAGTGCTTAAAGATTTGTGTTCCTCAACTCTTGGCTGTGTCTACAATTTGTAAAATCCTTCAAGCACAGCAAGTATATAAGAAGGGCGTGACACTTTTGCCTTTTGATTGTCCACTAATATTATATTTCTTTGGGGATGATATTTAGAATGACATTTTAAAGCTAGATAGTGTACAGAAATGCCACTGATATTTCTGCCGTGACTTCATATCCTACCACACTGCTGAACAAGGTTCTGAAGAGCAGGTCCACGGTGTAGCAGATCCTCAGCAGTGGTGCAACACAGCGTGGGAGAGAGGAAAGGAAAGCTCTTGGAGTTTACTGAGGACAACTTCTGGGATCTGGAGCTCTTAGCTCTCATCAGGAAGGCTCAGAGCTGAGGGAAAGTATTGTCCTCTTGTGAGTTTTGGCACAGATTGTGAATTACACAGAAATGTGTTAAGTACAAAACCATCCATATTGGTGAAATTATTAAGGCCACTCCACGTAGTTAAAAGGGAGGTTTATTTAGTGGCGTAACTTACAAATGAAGGGATAGGTAGTTCGCAGGGTCTGGGAAAGAGGCAGCGCAGCCCGGCGGTGCTCTCTGGAGAACTCTGCTCGGTCTACCTCCACTGTCCAGGGTCCGGGAACCAAGAGAAGGTGGCACATCCGGATCTCGGGTCTTCAGGGCCCTCTCTCGGCCCCGCCTCGGAGGCATGATAGATACCGAAGCCTCAATGGGGGTTGGAACTTCCAGACCAAAGCTGGAATGGCTACCCACTACACATTCAGGTGATGGTTTCAGCATTTATTCATGAATGAATTATTCAGAAGGTGGCTTGAAAATATAAAAAATGTGGTGGCTTCCGGGAGTGCTTGAGAGGGATGCTTAGAGGCAGGAATTAATTTCATGATCTACCAAACCAACCTCTTGGGAGAGAATATCAGTCTCAAAAAATGCCAGCAAACTGTCATGACAGAGACAAGATTGTGTTGCTCTGGGAGCATGAGGAACAATGAAATAGGAATACGAACTAAGTGAACATGTAAATAGAAAACCACCAATTACTGCTTCTGCCAGAACAAAGCATGTGGATGTGGATGTGAGGTTGTTGCTATTTTAATCAAGCTAAACTCTCCCCATATCTTCAACATAAGAAAACATTATAAGGAAAGCAGTCACCAATCATAATCAACTCTTGAAACACAAATTTAATTCTTCTGGAAACTTCTAACCTAAGATATATTAGGAAGTCATAATGAGAATTTAGAATATTTAGTAAATGAGTTTTTATATGAATGTAAGAAGGGTTTCCATATTTCACAGTGAAGCAATACTGAAAAAGAGCCAAAACCGACAGCCGAAGAGTCTGTACAGGGCATTGCAGGTGAGATGCTGGATGGGTGTGTACTGCAGGTGAGACGCCGGATGGGTGTGCACTGCAGGTGAGATGCCAGATGGGTGTGCACTGCAGGTGAGATGCCAGATGGGTGTGCACTGCAGGTGAGATGCCAGATGGGTGTGCACTGCAGGTGAAATGATGCTGAATGGGTGTGCACTGCAGGTGAAATGATGATGGATGGGTGTGCACTGCAGGTGAAATGATGATGGATGGGTGTACACTGCAGGTGAAATGATGCTGGATGGGTGTGCACTGCAGGTGAGACGCCGGAAAGGTGTGCACTGCAGGTGAGATGCCAGGACATACTGCAATGGTCAAGAGAGTGTCTCAGCTGACCTGCTCTGGTGATCGGAAGGCCAAACACTCTGGCTGTAATGATAGAACTCTTATCCAGTGTCTGATAGAAGTTGATGCAGAAATCCAAGGCCAAGCCCCAGGTGGAGCTCCAGGAGTCAATCAGCGAGAGAGAGGAGGGATTATATGAGCAAGAGATATTAAGACCATGATTGGAAAAAGCACAGGGACAAAAAGCCAAACTAGTGGAAACGCATGAACTGTGAACCAATGGCACAGTAACTCCCATGGAACTGGACCAGGCCCTCTGGATAAGTGAGACAATTGATTAGCTTGAACTGTTTGTGAGGCCCCTAGGCAGTGGAGCCGAGACATGTCCTTAGTGCATGGGCTGGTTTTTGGGAGCCTGAGGCCTATGCTTGGACACTTTGCTCAGCCTTGGTGTAGGGAGGAGAGGCTTGGACCTGCCTCAACTGAATGTATCAGGCTGGGCTGACTCCCCAGGGGAGACCTTGCCTTGGAGAAGGTGGGAACGGGGAGGGGTGGACTGGGGGAGTCCTGGGGATGTGGGAGGAGTGAGGAAGGGGGAATCTGTGACTGATATGTGAAATTAAGTTAATTATAAAATAAAAATACTATATATAAAAAGAAAGTGTTGCTGAAGATAATGCACTGTGGAGACTGCAGCACTCCCTCATACCTTGTGTTAGTCGTTGGTTATTCCCTAAAGAAAATGTCTGAGGATTCTTCAGTTTCACAGCCTGGACTGGCATGACCCGACCTGAGAAAGGATTTATAGAGGATGTTTGAGTCACTTTTGTGTCTTTGGAAAGCCAGATGCTCTCCATTGATTTGTTGGGTCTAGAGCAAGAGAATATTTTTAGCTTAAGTTTTTCTTTTTTGGGGGGGTCTGGTTTGGGCTTGGGTTTTGTTTCCTTAGAGGTTTTGGTATTCTTCGCTTTGGTTTGAATTATTATGGGTTTTTTGTTAATTATTTTATTCTTGTTGTTGTTTTAATTGTTGGCTAAGGCCATAAACTGTATACACTGACTGCCCTTTTTAAGTCTCTGTTGAGCAAAATGACTTTTAATGAATAAAAAATCAGTTTCCAACTCTTCACTTTTACAACCCTTGATTGTGTGCCTGTTTGTGTGTGTGTGTGTGTGTGTGTGTGTGTGTATGTATTTCCCACTCGTAGTGCCTCCACGTAGCTCACACTGACCTCTGTCTTGCCACGACTCTTGTCAATCTATTGATTCAAGATTTGCACCATCATACTCTTTCTAGTATCTGAGGGCTCACCTGGGCTCAGGTGGCTCCAGACAGACCAGTCAAGAGTTTCACTAACACAGCTTGAGTGAGCTCTGCTGACTCTCGGGGTGTGGGGGGGATTTTTATCACTACCTATGTGACTTCTCTTTGTTTTGTACCACCAATCTCTAAAAGTCTGAGGCTCTGAATTGTATCGCAAAATAAAAATTAAAAAAAAAAAAAAAGTCTGAGGCTCTTCCCCAGATGCTGTTCATTTCAGAGGACTCATCCCTCCTACTCCACGTCGTCCTGACCTCATTTTTCAGCATCCATTATTTTTCACCATATGGATCTTAAGGAGGGAAAGAGCCATCCCTGTACAGTGTTTTGCAAGTGAGCCTTGATACAGATAAAGTTTCTAATGAAGCAGAGAGCTAGATATCTGGGTTTGGAAGGCTGAAGTACTGAAGGGCTTCCTCCATGACCCCAGAGAAGCTCCTGGAAATGGCACCTTAGCTTCAGGTCATTTGGGGGTGAGATACTTAGCAGGGAGGTAATGGCTGTAGCATATAATGTCAGCAAACTCCTCCCTGGACATTCTATTGTATCTTGGGGATCTCTGCCATTCTCTGTGATGTCACCAGTGTTGTGGGACCACCAACTGCCCTTGGGACATTTGTTCAGTGTCTACAGGTCACATCCACAGCCATGTTGGTAAGACTGAGCAGGCTGCTTTGGAGATGGAATGGAGAGCATAGGGAGACCAGAGAGAGGCAGAAAAAGCTGGCCTTCAGTGTCAGTGCATCACTTAAGAAATAAATGGTCCTGGGGAAGCTCCGTGAGTCCTGTGCAGGGGATGGGGAGCTTCCTGAAGGAGGGGGGTTCATCTGGGCTTTTTGGAAGTGAGGCTCAGGAGCTTGGAGCGACTTGGAAGCAATGGGCCTATTCTGCTTCTCTGGGTTCCTCAAGAGCAGCCCCAGAGTCAAGGCTTTCTGATGGTTAGTTTGCCAGAGAGCCAGGGATGGTCAAGGCTGCAGCTGCTGTACTGAGACCCTTGGATTCACTCTGAGTGGGAAGGAGGCACGGAGGGACTAACGAGGCTTCAGTACCAGCACTGCACTTCACCCCGACTGTCTCTTTAGATTGTGTACCACCAATAACAGGGAGTTAAAAGTCACCTGGCTAAAGCCAGAGGTTCTCACACTTTACATGACACATACGAGCAAGGCAGGAGCCACCGAGTGCTGCCACCTGCCAATGACCCTTAAGGTTTCTGAGTTCATGGCCTATTCCTAACCAGTTGTCTTTCCTCAAACTTGAGTGCAGGTTTGGGTCATCACTTTTCCTGTGACTATTTGTTCTTGTGTGTGAGAGCTCACCTAAGGAGCCCCAGTACTTAGGCATCTCCAGCCTGACCTGCTACTAGTTGGTCACACCTTTGCTAACACCATGATGACCGGGATGAATTCTGCATAAGTTTTGGGAAAATTTTTGTCATTATCTATGTGACTGATCTTTGGTCTGACAGGACACCCACAATCCCCTACCATTCCCACACATTGTAACTACCATATGGGTATTTCTTAATGTTTGTTCACTTCAGGGAACTGATCTCCACCCCCATCATCCTGAGCTAATTTCTTAGCATTGTTTATTTCTCATCTGATTAAGATTTTAAGGAGGGGAGGAGCCATTTCTGGGCCATGTTTGGAAAGTGAGTCTTCACCTCCACACAGGATAAAGTAGTGAAAAGATTCTAATGAAGTAAAGAGATGATCTAGTGCTGTGAGATAATGCTTTTGTACACTGGTTTAATAAAATGCTGATTGGCCAGTAGCCAGGCAGGAAGTATAGGTGGGACAAGCAGACTAAAGGAATGCTGGGAAGAGGAAGGCTGAGTCAGGAGTCACCAGCCAGACACCTGGGAGAAAAGATAACAAGGCAGAACTGAGAAAAGGTACCAAGCCATATGGCTAAACATAGATAAGAATTATGGGTTAATTTAAGTACAAGAGCTAGTCAGCAATAAGCCTGAGCTTATGGCCGAGCAGTTGTAAATAATATTAAGCCTCTGTGTGATTATTTTATAAAAGGCCACGGGACTGTGGGTGAGAGATTTGTCCCAACCACGGGCCAGGCAGGACACAGGAAATCTTCTGAATACAATCTGGTTTTGGTAGGAGGAGATGCTGAAAGGCTTCTCTTGGATGTCATGGAAGGCTCTTAGAAATGGTAGATTGGCTTCTGGTGAAATGGGAAGAGTTAGTTAGCAGGTAAGTGAGGGCTATTGGCAGTGACCTTAATCGACCCTTCTTTGGACACTCTATTGTATCCTGGAGAATCCTTGGTGTCCTCTGTGATGTCACCATGGTTGTGGGGACACCAAATATACTTGGGGCATTTGTTCAGTGCATATAGTGTTACCCATAGACAGGTTGACAAGACTGATCAGACTGCTTCAGAGAGATAATAGAGAACATAGAAAGACTAGAGAACAGCAGAAGGAAGCTGGCCTTCAGTTTCAGTATAAAACACCAAGAAATAAACGGGCCTGTGTGAGGCACAATGAGTTCTGAGCAATGGATAGATAGCATCCTGGAGGATATGGACTTGAGCTGGGCTTTCCATTAGTGGGGTTCAGGAGGTCAGAGTTTCTGGGAAGCAATAGGCCTCTCCTGCATTCTGGGTTCCTAAAGAGCTGACTCAGAGCTGAGGAGTTCTGATGGTTAGTTTGTCAGAGAACTAGAAATTGTCAAGGCTGCAGCTGCTGTGCTGGGAGCTTTTTAATTTCATTCTGAGTGGCAAAGGCCAGCAGGAGTCACAGAGTGAGAAATGGTATGTCAGGGTAGGGTGCTGCTGCACTTAATCTTCAGTAGATTCCTTTAGGTTCCAAGAAGATCTGATGCCAATAACAGGGAGGAAATTTCCCCTGGCCATGCAGCCAGGGGAGCTCAAATTCAGTTGCTTTTAGTCTTATTACAGGAGATGAGGGGTGGGTGGTGGTAGGCACTGTGGAGTCCAGGACTTACCTGCATAATTTCAGATATGAGCTGACATTGTCCCCTAAACTAACATGACTAGGCTCGTTTAAGCCTTTATGGCCAGTGGGACTGCAGTAGGGGCTGAGGTACATGTCTGGCCATAGTGGTTGGGACAGGGACATCACTTATGGGCCCCGGCTTGAGGACAGCTACCCTAATCTTTGGAGGCTTCACTGGGTTCTGTGCATTCTCTCTTCCTCAGACTTCTTGGGACTCTATGCCATTCTACTACACTAGTTAACTTGTGTTTGTTTACACACAGCAACTACTGAGGATTCACCATTCCCACCCTCCCTCACCAAGCAGGAGCAGCAGATAAACAAGGTGGAGAAACTGATCCTTCAGCTTCAGAGGATGACCAAAGAGAGGAATGAACTGTGTGTAATCCTGGCCCATTATAGCAACAGTGATTTGAACAACATGTAGTCATTAGGCCCATTTCTCTGGTGACTATCTTGACCCCATATGTCTTCCCCAGAATTACACAGGTCACAGGATGCTGCACCTCCAGGGTATCCTCATGCCCAAACAGATTTTCCTAAGTGCATCTGAGAGGCAGAAATGAAGCCTGTACAAGAGTGAGATAGGGACATAGGCTGTTCTGCTTCCTCCAAACGAAAATCAGAGTCTGTAGCCTGAATCACAGTCTGGGGGAAGGGGCAGTAGTGTGTGAGCTCTCAACATGCATCTCAAAAGGCCTCAACAAGTGTTGGCTTGTGGGAGATGCTATGTCTGTGAGTTTATACTTGAGTCTTTTATACTTGACCAGCAGGTGCTTGGGTGCTGGTTGTTCCTGGCAGCCATGGGAAGGGCCTGGTCCTACTTGGCACATCTCAAGTGTGTGACTTGAAGGCCTAGAGTTCATCACTGCTCCTCTCTGGTCTTATTTCTTATACTCTGAAACAATGCCACCTCCATACATTTTGTGGGCACCCTAATAGTATGTTGTGTGTGTGTGTGTGTGTGTGTGTGTGTGTGTGTGTGTGTGTGTGTGTGTGTGATGCTCCAGATCTTGGGAACCAAGGGTCTGTGGCGGGGCATGAGGATTTGCCTGCCTCACAGGTTCCAGTTGATTCCAGTGCTGAGGGCAGGGAGCCCCAATTTGAGCAGAAGTGCTCTTGGTCCTTGTGCTGACCTTGGAGACATATTGGAGTCTTCTGGGGAGTTTATAAAGCCATCCTGCTGTTGGGTCTCCTCCCTGGAAACACTGATTATGTGCTCTTGGCATCTGTGTAGCAAAGATAAAGACAAAGAATCCGTGTCCTAAAGACAGGAGAAACATCACAGATTTCAGATGGGATCAGGTCTGTGTCAAAGGCTTATGGGAACTTCTTAGAGAGCTAGTCTATTCCTCCAGGCCAGTTGAAGGTGCTCACGCAGCCCTGGCTCCCTCCCTTTAGACACCTTGCCTCTGCTGGCCTGGGGCCAGCATAGTGAGTCCAATAAGCACCAGGAGGTCCCTGGGATTAGGAGCCAGGATATGGCATCCACTGGACTGATATGTTCCAAGACATAGCCTGAATTCATGTGATCCTTGAGTCCTGTATTCATCGGGTTCTTTGCTCCTGGGGCCACGCCCTACCACAGGATGAATGAGTTAGGGAAGTTGAAGATGGAGCATAAGCAGGTGATATTGGACCTGTACAAGTTGTCCAAGGAGACTAATGAGGCCTTGGACAAGTGTAAGGAGCTGACTGAGATCAACTCCTACAGGTGAGTGCCTGACTTAGCTGGGACCCCAGCACTTGGGAAGGACTGCTTCTGCCCTTCTTTGTCTTTGAACCAAAGTGGGGGCTCTGGTTCTAGCCCGTGTGCTTCTTAGCCAGCAACCTGCCTCATAGCTCTTGGACTTGGGCCTCCTGGACTCAGTTTTCCTAAGAGTGAAGAGTCTGTGAGGCCCTCCCAGCATTTTCCTGCCATCCTGAGGAATTCTAGATAGAAAAAAAAAACCCTTTGCACCATGAAGGGTTCTCAGGCAGCCCTGGGCCTCTGGGGCTCTGGCAGGGGTTTACAGAGCAGATTTCCATGGGGCCCATAGATGGATTCTATTCCAGTTTGGTTTTCTTGCTTCCCTAGAGCATGTTTGTCCTCTACCTGCTGGTGTTTCCCCAGTACCATGGATAGAAAGCCACAGGTGGGGTCCACTTGGAGGTACATGGATCTCTTTTGGTGTCAGAGTTTTCAGAAGTACTTTGAGTCTTTCTGGAATTTTACTCTTTTCTGGATTGGGCCAGCCTATAAGTCATGTTGGCATGGCTATTGTGGGCTCCAGTCTGGGGCTGTCTAGCTACCTTGGACCTTGCAAGGATGTTGATAGTTGGAGATGGGCATGGCAGATGGAAGCTGGCTGGGGCTCACCATTTTTTGGTGGTGGTTCAGCATCCTGCACAGTCAGTTCCTGAGTGAGTGGACTCAGCTGAAGAAAAGAAGTGAACATTGAGACATGAGAACAGAAAGCTGCAGGGGGAGCAAATTTTGTTGCAAGAGTCCTGTGAGGAGGTGAGGAGGATCTGTAAACTCTGAGCCAAGAAGCAACAGGTAGGCTGAGACCACTTGGGCAGGCTGCCTCTTTTCTAACAAACACACACCCATGTAACCATCTACCCACTTATCCATCCACGCACCTACATGCCATCCAAGTGTTCATTTCTGTGATCATTCACAAGACTCTCTGGGGGAGTTAGTCTCTTGGAAGAAACTTGATTGGCAAGCGAATCCTCTTGCTCTGCTAGAAGCTGCAGTCCATTGAGACAGGCAGATCAATCCCATCTCCCACACCTGCATGTTATTATAGCAGGATTGGTGCGATGTGGGGAGCCATTCAGGGAGTAACACAGCTTTGAGGGGTTGAGGTCAGGGGCCTGGGGTTCACTTACTTTGCAGGGTTCATGTAAAATCACAGGTGGGAAGCAGCTTGCAAGGAGGAGTACCAAAATCAGTAAAAGGTCCAGCCTTTATCGTTTTTCTCCCAGGGTCCATGGAAGAGTCTAACAACCAGCTGAGGATTCTAATCTGAGGGATATCAAATGAATCTAAGCACACTGAGTTCTTTAGTCCATTCACCTTATTCTTCTAAGTCAATTCTATCTACACAGTTTCTTTTCTGTTCTCACACTTAGCTCCTCTCAATCCCTCCTGCTCTCAGTCCCTTCTGCTGTTTTCTCATGTCTATCTAGTTCTTTCCATCTCCGTCCTCATCTTTGTTCTTCTCAATCAAATTCCCCCAGTGCTGTGAGGGAACCAGTATATATACTCAAACAGTAATTCTTTGGCAAAGCAATGAGAGGCTTGAAGTTTTCAGAGTCACAGAGAGGTGATAAGGATCCACACATAAAGCAATAGTTGTCAGCTAGATTAACAACCCCAAAGGGGAGAGACTAAAGGGGAGTTCTCTGTTAGGGTCAACTAAAGGCTAAGATCAATTAGAGAATCTAGGAATAGCACCTGGCTGAGGAGGAATGAAAACTTAATTTGCACAAGAAAGAAGCTTGGCACCTATCACCTGCCTGGCCTTGAGGGCAATCTCTTGGGTCAGTGGGAAGTAACTACCTTAACTAAGTAACTAGCAAGTGGCTAAAACATCACCCAGGAATGTGAGCATTAAATCTCTTTAGTTAGGGTCTTGTGTAAATAACCCGGGGTGAAGATAAGGAGTTGAGGATTTGATTGTTAGTGCTTCTTTTCTCCGTCTGTGGGTGAGATGAGCTAATGTTTATTTCTCTGCATTTGTCCTTGGAAAAAGGTATCTTTGCTGAAATACTTTTGTCTGGAGAATGGCCCTGGCCAGATGTATGTTAATGAAAAAATAAACACAGCTGGGGACAGTTGTCTGATTTCCCCAAATGTATAAGGAGAGTTGTGCCCAAGATTGAGATGCAGTCGTGAGATTACATGTACACATAACATGGAGATGCATGGTAAATGGGGAGGATCATAGCTGTTATTGCACAAGAAGTTTACAACAAGAGACAGCCAGTTCATTCAAAAGGCAGTAATTCCATAACGCCTTGTGTGATGCTTTCCTCTAACAGAACCCTTAGTTCGGATAGGTTGACCTTCTGAACTCTAGTTGTCACTGCTGTATGCTCCATGGACTTTTGCTGCCAGCAGCTCTCAACAGAGGAGAGCCCCTTGTAAATGCCAAATGAGTGGCTCTCACTGTCATCTTTTTGGGTGGCCTTTTCCTCTTGTGCTCCCTCCCTGCATCTCAAGGTTGTCTCTTCACCTTGCTGAGCTTTTGGTCCACTTTGACTGAAGCCTGAATAGCAACTATTCAGCCATGTTTTCTGTGAGTGGTGCTAACAATTTCTCCCAGCCAGAACCTTACAGGCTGGAGCTGACTGGATGACCACAGTTATAGGAAGGGCTTTATGACAGGCTTCAGGCAGGAGTGGAAGTTTTCAAGAGAAAATTTCTCCAAAGAACTAAATATAGTCTGGCCAAGGAGAGCATGCTCTCCTAGGCATTTTGAGTTCTTATGGGAAGAATAGCAGAGTTGTAGATCTTGCTTGAAACTCTGCTATGCATAGTCTAAATAAAATTATTTGTCCAGCATGATTTCCTCCTCATTGCTTTCTGCTCACTTATGATTTTTGCAGTTTTTTTTTTTTTGTGTGTGTCTGGGTATTGTATATGCATGTCTGTGCAGATGTGCACATTGGTGGGTGTGTTAGAAGACCAGATAATGTATTGTGTCTTCCTCTCTTTCTCTTTCCTTTATTCCTTTGAGCCCAGGTCTCTCACTGAACCTGAAACTTCCTGCCCTGGCTAGGCTGGCTAGCCTGAGCTCTTTGGATTTCCTGTCCCTCCCACATGGAGACTCCCTTCCTGTTTTGTTCAGTCTCATCTGATTGCTACAAATTTAGTTGCTCAGAAAGTGGAAGGATGTGGTAGATTTCTCTTCATTTTTATTCGTTTTAATTATTTTAGAATCAATGTGTTTTTTAATAATTAACAAAAATCAAACAATACAGCTATTGTAAAAATTAAAAGTAGACTTCTTTCCTTTCACTGCACAGAGGTAACTTCCCAGGAAATGTCTGATTTCTCACTGGCTTCATAACATGGAATCCCATAGTGCATCTCTGTGCTGACATTTTGTTGCTGACTCTATCACGTGCTTATCTGATAAGATAAGTAGGACAGATTCCCTACTCATAGTTGTGTAGAGTGCTCCATTTCAGAAGACCACTGCAGGTGATTTCACTAGCACCCTCCTGACTGACCTTGGCTTATTTTATATTCTATGTACCATAATCTGGTGAAAAGTTCCTAGGGAATGACCATGAGTTGCTTCCTTTTTCTTTCGCAATCAAGGTCTTCTGTGGAGGAACCAGTGTAGGTTCAGTGAAGAGACTATGATGGGTCAGTTGGAGCTATCTTGAGGCTTTGTTAGGAGCCCTCCTTGGGGGCTTGGACTTGTGTGGTCAAGCTCAGCTGTGCAGATTTTATCATTTACCTGCAGGATCAGTGAGTCTCTGGGTGGAAAAGTTCCTGGAGGGGAAATAAATGCAGGCCAGGGCAGTAGAGCCTGGGTAAGTTGTTTTTTTTTTTAAATTTTTATTTTGCAATACAATTCAGTTCTACATATCAGCCACGGATTCCCTTGTTCTCCCCCCTCCTGCCCCCCTCACCTTCCCCCCAGCCTGCCCCCCATTCCCATCTTCTCCAGGGCAAAGCCTTCCCTGCAGACTGAGATCAACCTGGTAGGTTCAGTCCCCTCCTCCCAGGCCTAGCCAAGCAACCCTGCATAGGCCCCAGGTTTCAAACAGCCGACTCATGCAATGAGCACAGGACCCGGTCCCACTGCCTGGATGCCTCCCAAACAGATCAGGCCAATCAACTGTCTCACCCACTCAGAGGGCCTGATCCAGTTGGTGACCCCTCAACCATTGGTTCATATTTCATGTGTTTCCGTTCGTTTGGCTATTTGTCCCTGTGCTTTATCCAACCTTGGTCTCAACAATTCTTGCTCATATAAACCCTCCTCATTCTCGCTAATTGGACTCCCAGAGATCCACCTGGGGCCTAGTCATGGATCTCTGCATCCAGATCCCTCAGTAGTTGGATGAGGTTTCTAGCTCGACAATTAGGGTGTTTGGCCATCCCATCACCAGAGTAGTTCAGTTCGGGCTGTCTCTCGACCATTGCCAGCAGTCTGTTGTGGGGGTATCTTTGTGGATTTCTGTGGGCCTCTCTAGCACTTTGCTTCTTCCTATTCTCATGTGGTCTTCATTTACCATGGTCTCCTATTCCTTGTTCTCCCTCTCTGTTGTTGATCCAGCTGGGATCTCCTGCTCCCCCAAGCTCTCTTTCCCTCGACCCTCGCCCTTCTCTACCCCCACTCATGTCCAGGCTGTTCATGTAGGTCTCATTCTATTTCTCTGTCATTGGGCGATCCCCGTGTCTTGCTTAGGGTCCTGTTTTCCAGGTAGCCTCCCTGGTGATGTGAGTAGCAGTCCAGTCATCCTTGTTCTACATCTAGTATCCTGCTATGAGTGAGTACATACCATGTTTGTCTTTCTGAGTCTGGGTTACCTCACTCAGGATGATTTTTTCTAGATCCATCCATTTGTCTGCAAAGCTCATGATGCCATTGTTTTTCTCTGCTGAGTAGTATTCCATTGTGTATATGTACCACATTTTGTTTATCCATTCTTCAGTTGAAGGGCATCTAGGTTGTTTCCATGTTCTGGCTATTGCAAACAATGCTGATATGAACATAGCTGAACAAGTGCTCTTGTGGTGTGGTTGAGCATTCCTTGGGTATATGCCCAAGAGTGGTATAGCTGGATCTTGGGGGAGATGGATTCCCAATTTTCTAAGAAAGCTCCATATTGATTTCCAAAGTGGTTGTACAAGCTTGCATTTCCACCAGCAATGGAGGAGAGTTCCCCTAGCTCCACATCCACTCCAGCATAAGGTGTCTTCAGTGTTTTTGATCTTAGCCATTCTGACAGGCGTAAGGTGGTATCTCAGAGTTGTTTTGATTTGCATTTCCCTGATGATTAGGGATGTTGAGCAATTCCTTAAATGTCTTTCAGCCATTTGAGTTTCCTCTGTTGAGAATTCTCTGTTTAGTTCTATAGCCCATTTCTTAATTGGACTGTTGGGCATTTTGATGTCTAATTTCTTGAGTTCCTTATATATTCTGGATATCAGTCCTCTGTCAGATGTGGGGTTGGTGAAGATCTTTTCCCATTCTGTAGGCTGTCGCTTTGCCTTGTTGACCGTATCCTTTGCTCTACAAAAGCTTCTCAGTTTCAAGAGGTCCCATTGATTGATTGTTTCTCTCAGTGTCTGTGCTACTGGTGTTCTATTTAGGAAGTGGTCTCCTATGCCAATGCATTCAAGACTACTTCCTACCTTCTCTTCTAGCAGGTTCAGAGTAGCTGGATTTATGTTGAGGTCCTTGATCCACTTGGACTTAAGTCTTGTGCACGGTGATAGATATGGATCTATTTGCAGCCTTCTACATGTTGATATCCAGTTATTCCAGCACCATTGTTGAAGATGCTTTCTTTTTTCCATTGTATAATTTTGGCTTCTTTGTCGAAAATCATCTGTTCATAGGTGTTTGGGTTAATGTCAGGGTCTTAGTTCGGTTCCATTGGTCTACATGTTAGTTTTCATGCCAGGATCAAGCTGTTTTTATTACTATAGCTCTAAAGTAGAGCTTGAAGTCAGGGATCGTGATGCCTCCAGAGGTTGTTTTATTGTACAGGATTCTTTTGGCTATCCTGGGTTTTTGTTTTTCCATATGAAGTTGAGTATTGTTCTTTCCAGGTCTGTGAAGAATTGTGTTGGGAGTTTGATGGGGACTGCATTGAATCTGTAGATTGCTTTTGGTAAGATTGCCATTTTTACTATGTTAATCCTGCCTATCCATGGGCATGGGAGATCTTTCCATTTTCTGACATGTTCTTCAATTTCTTTCTTCAGGGACTTAAAGTTCTTGTCATACAAGTCCTTCACTTGCTTAGTTAGAGTAACCCCAAGGTATTCTATATCATTTATGGCTATTATAAAGGGTGATGTATCTCTGATTTCTTTCTCAGCCCGTTTGTCATTTGTATATAGGAGGGCTAATGATTTTTTGAGTTGATGTTGTATCCTGCTACATTGCTGAAGGTGTTTGTAAGCTGTATGAGTTCCTTGGTTGAGTTTTTGGGGTCACTTATGTACACTATCATGTCATTTGCAAATAGTGAAAGTTTGATTTCTTCCTTTCCAATTTTTATCCCTTTGATTTCCTTTTGTTGTCTTATTGCTCTAGCTAGTCCTTCAAGTACTATATTGAATAAGTATGGGGAGAGTGGACAGCCTTGTCTTGTTCCTGATTTTAGTGGAATCTCTTTGAGTTTCTCTCCATTTAATTTGATGTTGGCTGTTGGCTTGCTGTAAATTGCCTTTATTATGTTTAGATATGTTCCCTGTATTCCTGATCTCTCCAAGATCTTTATCATGAAGGGGTGTATGAAGTTTGTCAAATGCCTTTTCAGCCTCTAGTGAGATGATCATATGTTTTTTTTCTTTCAGTTTGTTTATATGGTGTATTACATTGACAGGCTTTCATATGTTGAACCACCCTTGCATCCCTGGGATGAAGCCTACTTGATCATGGTGGATAATTGTTCTGATGTGTTCTTGGAGTCTGTTTGCCAATATTTTATTGAGTATATTTGCACCAATGTTCATGAGGGAGATTGGTCTGTAGTTCTCTTTCTTTGGTGCATTTTTGTTTGGCTTGGGAATCGGTCTTTCTGTTTCTATTGTGTGGAAGAATTTAAAAAAGTATTGGTATTATCTCTTCTTTGAAGATCTGGTAGAAGTCTGCATTGAAACCATCTGGTCCTGGCCTTTTTTTGGTTGGGAGACTTTTAATGACTGTTTCTATTTCCTTAAGGGTTATTTTTCGGGTCTTGAAATATTTCCCTACCTGTTTCATTGCTTTTTTCATGATTTTCTTTAAGAAATTTATTGATTTCTTACAATTTTTTATTTGTCTTTTCCTCAATTTCATTTTTCATTTTTACTTGGATGGCCTCTAGCATCTTCCTGATAGTATTCTTAACGTCTCTTTCTTCTGCTTCTTCTACATTGTGATGTTCAGGTCTTGCTGTTGGAGGAGGGCTAGGTTCTGGTGATGCCATATTGCCCTTTATGTTGTTGTATGTACTTCTGCCTTGACATTTGTTCATCTCCTCATCTAATATGTATAAGAGGTGCCTGTGTCTGATTAAGTTGCTGTTTGTCCACTCTGTGCTTGTTGTGACTGTGTCTTGGGGGCCCTTCTCGGTCTAATCTTAGCTGTTGGTCTAATTGGTGCAGGCAGATTCTGCATCTCAAGGAGTTGCTCTTGGGTCAAGCCATGCAAGCTAATTCTGTGACTCACAGATTCGTTCTCGGTCTTATCAGGGCTCTTCGTCCAGTCAGAGCTGACTGATTCTGTGTTTCAGGAAGCCTCTCTTCTTCCAATGAGAGGTGGGAGATTTTACTTCTCAGAAAGCCACTCTTGGTCTAATGAGGGCTGGCAGATTCCCTGTCTGCTGAGGTTACACTTGGTCCAATGACAGCTCTTTGTCCAATGAGAGCTCTCTCTCTAGGCCTGATGAGAGCTTGGGGTTGGTTTCCAAGCCTCAGGAAGTGGCTGGGATCTTGGGCCAATGGGAATGGGGGCAGGGTGTGTAGATTGCAGGGTCCACTGACAGGTCTTGGTGAAGGGAGAGCCTTCCCGTAGGAGCCCTGCCTGCTGGCCGGCAATTGGGTCTGAGTTGGGTGGTTGTTCCCGGGGAATGGCTGGGGCCCAGTGATGGGTCCTAGGGGCAGGCTTCACTGGGTATGAGATGGAGACCATCTTTAATGAGAAAGCTCTATGCACCCTCTGGTTAGTACCACTTTATATCCATCAAACATCTCATGTACACCCAGCTCCCTAGAATAAAAGGACACAAAACCTACTGTAAATTCAAAGATTTTCAGGTGTTTGTAGAGGCAAAATATTTATCTGCTAAGAAACCCTTTGGAGGAAACTGAAGGAATGCGTACTTGAAGGTGAGGTGGAGGCAGCTGCTGAGGTAAATCAAGGGGCATGAGTCAAGAAAGGCTGGCTGTGGGTATGTGTCCCTTCTTGACTTTGGCTGAATGGGGACTGCCCACTGTGTGGTCAGGTAACTTGCTATGTCTTTCCTGCACCCTGCTTTGTTACATTCTACCATCTTCTTTCCACTTTTGCTGAAACTTGGCTCAGTTAATCTTGGCCTTAGAGCTTGGCCTGAATTGTATTCTTAGAGATTCTGGATTTCAGCATGGTTGTGATTTTATTTCAGTCCAGCAGAAGTCCCCTAGCCAAGCTGTGGTTTGAGAATAGGGCTGTCTAAGAGCTGCCTACTTGGGCCCATCATAGTCTAAAGCACTCACTCCATGTTGTGTCTGCAGCACTCAGAAACTACTTTTATTTCAAATTTCTTCATAATGAGTTAAAATTGGCCTCATGGAGTGTCAGGAGATGAAGACCCTCACACATAGCTGGCGGTGCAAAATGGTATAGCCCTCTGAGAAACTTTATACAGTTTTTTGTGGTATTGTATTCTCCTAAATATTGTGCATGCTAATAAACTTATCTGGGGTCAGAGACAGAGCAGCCACAATATTAAACATAGAAGTTAGGCAGTGGTAGCACACACCTTTAATCCTAGCATTCCAGAGGCAGAAATCCATCTGTTCAAGGATACAGCCAAGCATGGTGACTCATGCCTTTAATCCCAGAAAGCCAGCCTTTAATCCCAGGGAGTGATGGCAAAAACAGAAAGATATATAAGGCGTGGAGACCAGAAACTAGAGGCATTTGGCTGGTTAAGCATTTGGCTGGTTGAGCATTTGCCTGGTTAATTGTTTGGCTGGTTAAGCATTCAGGCTTCTAGCAGCAGTTCAGCTGAGAGCCATTGGGATGAGGACACAGAAGCTTCCAGTCTGAGGAAACAGAACCAGCTGAGGAATTGGCAAGGTGAGATAGCTGTGGCTTGTTCTGTCTCTCTGATCATCCAGTGTTCACCCCAATAACTGGCTTCAGGTTTGATTTTATTAATCAGAACTTTTAAGATTCATGCTACAGTTTTTTTTTTTTGGAATTTGAACTGCAGTTTCCAGGTGACTCAGTGATTCTAAAATAATAATTATGTGTCCACAGAGAAATTAGGGGACCCCAGTATGGGAGCATCATTTCTCAGAGCAGTCTTGAAGCAGAAACTATCCAGATGTTCATCATCAATGAGTGAAAAAGTACAATGTGGTTGAGCCCTTCCATGGAATATTGTTCACCATGAAGTAATACATGCAATCATTTGGCCATTAGTTAGCCAGCCTTCTGTAGCTGGAACAAAATCCCTTGTACAATCCCCTTACAGAGACAAAAGGTTTATTTTGGCTTTTGGTTGTAGAAATTTTCTAGTTTCCTGGGAAAAACTTTATTACTCACTGAAGCAGAAGGTCCTGCAGCAAAAGGACGTGGCAGTAAAGCTGCAGTATCATTTTGATGTTTCTGAGATGAGGTAGGAGCCCAGGCTGAGAGGAGAGGGTGGAGACAAGAGGATCCCCTGTAGCTGGATCTCTGTCCTTTTCAGTTTTTCTTGATAAGCATGACTCTCAGAAATGCCAGGGAAGGAACACTTCTGTGTGCTTTTCCACCTCAGTCAACAAATACTTCTGTCCCGGAGACAATATGTTTGATATTCAGTGTATCTGAGGAATTGTGTTCCCCTTCTGAGATCTCTAGTATGTTCTGCATATCTTGTCCCTTAGGTCTGCCCACAAATCTTCCTATTATAGCCCCAAACCTAGCAGGGGATGGATCAGTTGTGGAGGATGATGCATCCTCCTGCTTTATTTTCTTAAGAATATCACTTTAGAGATATGTTCCTACTCTTGGGCAGACTTGCATGCAGCACACTCCTGTTGATTACAGGCTGTCTGCAGTGTGTGTGGGTTTCCTGTGAGAAGGTTTCTCTGGTTATGAGCAGGTATAAAGGTTAACAAATTGAACCCAGGTATGTTTCTGTGCTGTAGGACTAATCAGAGCCTTTACTACAGTGTTGTATTGTCTCCTTTAGAAGGCCTCCACACAGTTATCAGCTTGCCCACAGTCACCTGGTATCTAATTAAGGACATGCATATATCTCCTGAACTGTGATTTAGACATTGCTGTGCTGTTTTCCATTTGTTTGTTTGCTTGTTTGTTTTTATTTCTGGACTACTGGAGAAAGGTGCTGTTTTTTTCTAGTCTTGCACAGTATGTATTTCCCAGTTCAACTTCTAGCAGTTTTAATGGAAGAGAAAAAAATCCAAGCCAGATGCACTCTGAGTCTTCTTCCTTGGGAATTCAGGGAATGTCCCAAGCTGAATAGCTGACAAAGCAGGTCCCCACCAGTCCTGTGTCCCAGATCCCTTTCTCCTGTAGGTTTGAAATAGTCTGGCATGTCAGCAGGGAAAACTCCCATGGCCAGGCTCCTCCACAAAAACACCACATGGGACCCTACAATCTACAATACCCATCTGCCTGTGACCACAGTCTGCCAGTTCTCATTGGACCAAGAGTGGCTTCCTTAGACACAGAATCTGCCAGCTTTCACTGGACCAAGAGAGGCTTCCTAAGAAATAGAACCCACCAGCTCTGACTGGACCAAGAGCCCTGATAAAGCCAAGAGTGACTTTCTAAATCAGAGAATCAGCTAGCTTGGACTGAGCCAAGAGCAGCTACCTGAGATACAGAATCTGCCAGCTCCAATTAGACCAAGAGCTAAGATTGGACCCAGAGGGACCCCCTGAGACACAGACACAACAAGCACTGAGTGGACCAGTAGCAGCTTGCTCAGACACAGACACCTATTGCACCTGTTAGAGGAACAGATGGGCAGACTTCAATGCAAAATACATACAACAACATAAAGAGCAATATGGTGTCACCAGAATCTAGCCCTTCTCCAACAGCAAGACCTGATCGTCACAATATAGAAGAAGCAGAAGAAAGTGACATTAAAAGTAGCTTCATGACCCAGTCTCCAGGAACCCCCACCCAACACTGCCCCAGTTGCCAGCAGGCAGGGAAAACTCCTACAGGAAGGCCCCCCTCACCAAAACCTCCCATTGGACTCTGCAATCTACAAGTTCCATGCCCTGCCCCAATACCCATCTGCTTGTGACCTCAGTAACTTCCTGAGACAGGGAAACCAAACTGCCATCTCTCATTGGACCAAGAATAACTTCCTGACACAGGGAATGTGCCATCCTCATTGGACCAAGAGAGGCTTCCTGAGACACAGAATCTATCAGCTCTGACTGGACCAAGAGACCTAATAAGACCAGAGTGGCTCTGTGAGTCACAGAATCAGCTACCTTAGATTGGGCCAAGAGCAGCTCCCTGAGATACAGAATCTGCCAGCTCCAATTAGACCAAGAGCTAAGATTGGACCCCTGAGACACAGACACAACAAGCACAGAGTGGATCAGTAGCAGCTCACTCAGATACAGGCACCTCTTGCACCTATTAGAGGAGGAGATAGGCAGACATCAAGGCAAATGTACAACAACATAAAGAGCAATATGGCATCACCAGAACCTAGCCCTCCTCCAACAGCAAGACCTGAACATCACAAGGTAGAAGAAGCAGAAGAAATGAACTTAAAAATAGCTTCATGAAGATGCTAGAGGCCTTTCAAGAAAAAATGAAAAATTCTCTTAAAGAAATTGAGGAAAAGACAAACAAAAATTGCAAGAAATCAATAAATCCCTTAAAGAAAGCCAAGAAAACCATTAAAAAGCAATGAAACAGTTGAGGAAAACAGTTCAAGACCTGAAAAGGGGAATAGAAACAATGAAGAAACACAAACAGAGGGAATGCTGGAAATAGAAAATCTGAGTAAACGAACAGAAAACACAGATGTAAGCATAACCAACAGAATACAGGAGATAGAAGAGAGAATCTCTGGTGTAGAGGTTACAATAGAGGAAATGGATTCATCAGTCAAAGAAAACACCAAAGCCAAAAAAGTCATAACACAAAATGTCAAAGAAATCTGGGACAACATGAAAAGGCCAAACCTAAGAATAATAGGGATAGAGGAAGGCGAAGGATACCAACTCAAAGGCACAGAAAATATATTCAACAAGATCGTAGAAGAAAACTTGCCCAACTTAAAGAAGGAAATATCTATGAAGATACAAGAAGCCTATAGAACACCAAACAGACTAGACCCCCCCAAAAAGTCCCCTCAACACATAAAAATTGAACCACTAAACATACAAAATAAGGAAAGAATATTAAGAGCAGCAAAGGAAAAAGGCCAAGTGACTTATAAAGGCAAACCCATCAGAATAACACCTGATTTCTCAATGGAGACTTTGAAAGCCAGAAGGACCTAGACAGATGTAATACAAACACTAAGAGACCATGGATGCCAGCCTAGACTAATATACTGAGCAAAATTTTCAGTCATGATAGACAGAGTGAACAAGACATTCTAAGACAAAACCATATTTAAACAATACTTATCCACAAACCCAGCCCTACAGAAAGCACTAGAAGGAAAATTCCAATCTAAGGAAGTCAGATACACCCACAAAACATAGGCAATAGATAACCCCACAGCAATAAACCCCAAAGAAGAGAAATACACCCACACTACCACCAAAAGATAACAGGAATTAACAATCACTGCTCATTAATATCCCTTAATATCAATAGATTTAATTCCCCTATAAAAAGACACAGACTAGCCAGACGGTGGTGGTACATGCCTTTAATCCCAGCACTTGGGAGGCAGAGGCAGGCAGATCTCTGTGAGTTCAAGGTCAGCATGGTCTACAAAGTGAGTTCCAGGAAAGGCATAAAACTACACAGAGAAACCTTGTATTGAAAAACAAAAAACAAAACAAAACAAAAGACACAGACTAACAGAATGGATATGAAAGCAGGACCCATCTTTCTGCTGCATACAAGAAACACACCTCAATTTCAAAGACAGACACTACCTCAGAATAAAAGGCTGGGAAAAGTCTTTCCAATCAAACGATCTTAAGAAGTAAGCTGGTGTAGCTCTCCTAATATCCAGCAAAATAGACTTAAACCTAAAATCAATCAAAAGAGATGGAGAATGACATTACATACTTATCACAGGAAATATCCACCAAGATGAAGTTTCAATTCTAAACATTTATGCCCCAAATACAAGGGCACCCACATATGTAAAAGAAACATTACTAAAGCTTAAATCATACATTAGACCCCACACATTAATAGTGGGAGACTTCAACATCCCACTCTCACCACTGCACAGACCTGCCAGCTCAAAACTTAAAAGAGAAATAAGAGACTTAACTGATGTCATGACTCAAATGGACTTAATCAATATCTGGAGAACATTCCACCCTAACAAGAATATACCTTCTTCTCAGCACCCACGGAACCTTCTCTAAAATCGACCACTTGCTAGGTCACAAAGCAAATCTCAACTATGTGAGAAAAAAAGAGTTGGAATAACCTCCTGTGTTCTATCAGACCACCATGATTTAAAGTTAGATTTCAACAACAACAAAAATTACAGAAAGCCTAAAATGTCATGGAAACTGAATAATGCTCAACAAGGAAGAAATAAGAAAGAAATTAAAGACTTCCTAGAGTTCAATAAAAATGAATGTACTATGTACCCAAACTAATGGGACACTATGAAAGCAGTGGTAAGAGGAAAATTCATAGCACTAACTGCCCACAGAAAGAAGTTGGAGAAATCTCACACTAGTGACTGAACAGCACATCTGAAAGCTCTAGAATTAGAAGAAGCAGAGTCACCCAGGAGGAATAGATGCCAGGAAAGTATCAAATTGAGAGCTGAAATCAATAAAATAGAAACAAGGAGAACAATACAAAGAATCAATGAAACAAAGAGTTGGTTCTTTGAGAATAACAACAAGATAGACAAGCCCTTATCCAAACTGACCAAAAGGCAGACAGAGAGCATACAAATTAGCAAAATCAGAAATGAAAAGGGAGACATAAAAACTAACATTGAGGAAATCCAGAGAACCATCAGGTCATACTTCAAAAACCTGTACTCCACAAAACTGGAAAATCTAAAAGAAATGGATAATTTTCTGGATAGGTATCACATACCTAAGTTAAATCAAGACCAGATAAACTATTTAAATAGACCAATAACCCCTAAGAAAATAGAAACAGTCATTAAAAGTCTCCCTACCAAAAAAAGCCCAGGACCAGATGGTTTCAATGCAGAATTCTACCAGATCTTCAAAGAAGAGATAATACCAATACTTTTTAAATTGTTCCACACAATAAAAATAGAAGGAACATTACCAAACTCCTTCTATGAGGCTACAATTACCCTGAATAAGTATGGGGAGAGCAGACAGCCTTGTCTTGTTTCTGATTTTAGTAGAATCTCTTTGAGTTTCTCTCCATTTACAGTAATATAAACAGCTTGGTACTGGCATAAAAACTGACATGTGAACCAATGGAACCCAACTGAAGACAGAATTCTCAACAGAAAAAGCTCAAACAGCTGAAAGGAATTTAAGGAATTGCTCAACATCCTTAGTCATCAGGGAAATGCAAATCAAAATTACTCTGAGATACCATCTTACACCCATCAGAATGGCTAATATAAAAAAGACAGCTTATGTTGGAGAGGATGTGGAGGAACGGGAAAACTCCACTGTTGGTGGGAATGCAAACTTGTACAGCCACTTTAGAAATCAATATGGCGCTTTCTTAGAAAATTGGGAATCAACATCCCTCAAGACCCAGCTATTCCACTCTTAGGCATATTCTCAAGGAATTCTTAATCATACCACAAAGACACATGCTCAAATATGTTCATAGCAGCATTATTTGTAATAGCCAGAACCTGGAAACAACCTAGATGCCCTTCAACTGAAGAATGGATAAATAAAATGTGTTACATATGCACAATGGAGTACTACTCAGCACAGAAAAAAATCATCCTGAGTGAGGGAACCCAGACTCAGAAAGACAAAGATGGTATGTACTCACTCATAAGTGGATACTAGATATAAAGCAAAGGATAACCAGACTGCAACTCCCAACTCCAAGGAGGCTACCTAGTAAAGAGGACCCTAAGAAAGACACAGGAATCACCCAATGACAGAGAAATGGATGAGATCTACATGAGAAGACTGGGGATGAGGGGGGTACTAGATGGCAAGGGTCAGGGGAAAGAGAGCTTAGGGGAGCATGAGTTCCCACCTGGATCATGAACAGAGTGGGAGAACAAGGAAAGAGATAACATGATAAATGAAGACCCCATGGGAATAGGAAGAAGCAGAGTGCTAGAGAGGTCCCCAGAAATCCACAAAGATACCTCCACTGTAGACTAATGGCAGTGGTTGAGAGAAAGCCTGATCTGACCTAGTCTGGTGATAGAATGGCCGAACACCCTAACTGTCATGATAGAACTCTCATCCAGTGACTGATGGAAGCAGATGCAGAGATCCATGGCCAAGCCCCAGGTGGAGCTCCCGGAGTCTAATCGGCAAGAGAGAGGAGGGATTATATGAGCAAGAGATATTGAGACCATGATTGGAAAAAGCACAGGGACAAATAACCAAACTAGTGGAAACACATGAACTGTGAACCAATAGCTGAGGAGCCCCCATGGAACTGGACTAGGCCCTCTGGATAAGTGAGAGAGTTGATGAGCTTGAACTGTTTGTGAGGCCCCCAGGCAGTGGGACTAGGACCTGTTCTTGGTACATGAGCTGGCTTTTTGGAACCTAGGGCCTATGCTGGGAACCTTTGCTCAGCCTTGGTGCAGGGAGGAGGGGACTGGACCTGCCTCAACATAGTCTACCAGGCTGGGCTGACTCCCTAGTGGAGATGTTGCCTTGGAGGAGGTGGGAATAGGGGGTGGATTTGGGGGGACGTCTGAGGGATGGGAGAATCAATGGCTGATATGTAAAATTAAATTAATTATAAAATAAAAATATTTATAAAAAAGAAGATGGTAGAGGACTTTAAAGAGGAAATGAATAAATTTCCTTAAAGAAATCGAGGGGGAAAAAACCCAAAAAATTAGAAGACATCAATAAATTCCTTAAAAGAAAGCCAAGAAAACTAAGAAAAGTAATTAAACAGGTGAAGGAAACAGTTCAAGACTTGAAAACTGAAACAGAGGCATTAAGAAGACACAAACTGAGGGAATGCTGGAAATGGAAAATCTGAGTAAATGAATAGGAACTACAGATGATTATAAGCATAAACAACAGAATACAAGAGATGGAAGAGAGAATCTCTGGCATTGAAAATACAGTAGAGGAAACAGATTCATCAGACAAAGAAAGCATTAAAGCCAACAAAGTCATAACACAAAATGTCCAGGAAATCTGGGACACCATAAAAAGACCAAACCTTAGAAAAATAGGGATAGAAGAACAAAAAGAATACCAGCTAAATGGCATATAGAATATATTCAACAAAATCACAGAAGAAAACTTTTTCAACATAATGAAAGAAATGCCTATGAAGATGCAAGAAGTTTAGAGAACATCAAATAAACTGGACCCTCCAAAAACATCCCCTTACCACATAATAATCAAACCACCAAACATACAGAATAAAGAAAAAATATTAAGAACTGCAAGGAAAAGGTCAAGAAACATATAAAGCAGACATGTCAGAATAACACCTGACTTCTCAATGGAGACTCTGAAAGCCAGAAGGTCCTGGACAGACATTATGCAGACACTAAGAGACCATGGATGCCAACCTAGACTATTATACCTAGCAAAACTCTCAATTACCATAGATGGAGTAACAAAATATTTCATGATAAAACCAGATTTAAACAATACGTATCCACAAATGCAGCCCTACAGAAAGCCCTAGAAGGAAAAATCCAACCCAAGGAAGTTAGATACACCCACGAAACACAGGCAATAGACAATTGCACACAAATAAATACCAAAGAAGGGAAAAACACAACACTACAACCAAAAACAACAAGAATTAACAATCACTGGTTATTAATATCTTCTAATATCAATGGATTCAACTTGCCTATAAAAAGACACAGGCTGACATAATGGATATGAAAACAGGATCCATCCTGCTGCTGCATACAAAAAACATACAACTTCAAAGACAGACACTACCTCAGAGTAAAAGGCTGGGAAAAGACTTTTCTAATCAATGGACTTTAGAAGCAAGCTGGTGTAGCTATCCTAATATCTAACAAAATAGACTTCAAACTAAAATTACTCAGAAGAGATCAAGAAGGACATTACGTAATTATCACAGGAAAAACCCAACAAGAAGAAGTCTCAGTTCTGAACATTTGTGCCCAAAATACAAGGGCACCCACATTTGTAAAAAGAAACATTATTGAAGCTTAAATTGCACATCAAACTCCACACAATAGTAGTGGGAAATTTCAACATCTCAGTCTCACCAGTGGACAGGTCTGCCAGACTAAAACTTAACAGAGGAATAAGGGAACTAACAGACATTATGACTCAATGGAGTTATAGATATCTACAGAATATTCCACCCTAACAAAAAGGAATATACCTTCTTCTACCCTATGGAACCTTCTCTAAAATTGACCACATACTCGGTCACAAAGTGAATCTTAAAGTGAATCTTAACAGATACAAAACAATTGGAATAACTTCCTCTATTTTATCAGACCACCATGGCTTAAAGTTAGACTTCAATAACAACAAAAATTACAGAAAGCCTACAATCTGTACAATGGAAAAAAGAAAACATCTTCAACAAATGGTGCTGGCATAACTGGATATCAACATGTAGAAGATTGCAAATAGACCCATATCTATCACCATGCACAAAACTCAAGTCCAAGTGGATCAAAGACCTCAATGTAAAACCAGTTATACTGAACCTGATAGAAGAGAAAGTAGTAAATAATCTTAAACACGTTGGCACAAGAGATCACTTCCTAAGTACACTACCAGTAGCACAGACACGGAGAACAACAATTAGTAAATGGGACCTCCTAAACCTGAGACGCTTCTGTAAGACAAAGGACACAATAAATAAGACAAAATGACAGCCTATAAAATTGGAAAAGATTTTCACCAACCCCACATCTGACAGAGGGTTGATCTCCAAAATATATAAAGAACTTAAGAAACTAGACATTAAAATAACAAACAATCCAATTAAAAAATGGGTTATAGAGCTAAACAGAGAATTGTCAAAGTAAGAATTTCAAATGGCCAAAAGGCATTTAAGGAATTTCTCAGCATCCTCAATCATCATGGAGATACAAATCAAACTGACTCTGAGTTACCATCTTACACCTGTCAGAGTGGCTAAGAGCAAAAGCACTGCGGACAGTTTATGTTGGAGAGGATATGGAGCAGGGGGAACACGCCTCCACTGGTGGTGGGAATGCAAACTTGTACAACCATTATAGAAATCAGTATGGCAGTTTCTCAGAACATGGGGAATCAATCTACCTCAAGACCCAGCTATACCACTCTTGGGCATATACCCAAGGAATACTCAATCATACCACAAGGACACATGCTCCACTATGTTTATAGCAGCATTGTTCGTAATAGTCAGAACCTGGAAACAACCTAGATGCCCCTCAACTGAAGAATGGATTAAGAAAACATGGTACATATACACAATGGAATACATATCATCCTGAGTGAGGTAACCCAGATTCAGAAGGACAAATATGGTGTGTACTCACTCATAAATGGATACTAGATGTAAAGCAAAGGGTAATCAGGCAACAACCCAGAACTCCAGAGAAGCTAACTAACGGAGAAGACCCAAAGAGGGACACATGGACCACTTTGGGAAGGAGTAATAGGTATCCACGAGTAAACTGAGGATGAGGGGTGGGCAATGGAGGATAGGGGATAGGGAATGAGAACATAAGGGAATGGGATGGTTAGGCTGAAAAAGGGAGGTAGGGGGAATGCAATGAAAGAGATACCATGAGAGAGAGAGAGACATCATGGGGATAGAGAGAAACCTGGTGCTAGGGAAGTTGCCAGGAATCCCCAAGGATGACCCCAGCCTGGGCTACTAGCAAAAGTGGAGAGGGTGCCTGAACTGAACTGGCTTACCTCAGAGATCAGACCAGTGAATACCCTCATGGTCATCACATAACTTTTCTCCAATGACTGATGGAAGCAGATGCAGAGATCCACAACTAATCACTTGACAGAGTCTAGGAGTCCAATCAAAGAGAGAGAAGAGGGATTCTATAAGCAAGTGCATCAGGATCATGATGGGGAAACATGCAGGGATGACCAAACCAAGCTAGAGGGAATTCATGAAAGTTGGATCAATGGCTGTGGAGCCTACATGGGATTAGACTAGGCCCTTTGCCTGGCGAGACAGTTGTGTAGCTTGATCTGCTTGGGGGCCCCCTGGTGGTAGGATTAGAATCCATCTGGTGCACCAGTGGGCTTTGTGGAGCCCACTACCTATGATGGGACACCTCTTGCAGTCTTGAGGCAAGTGGAAAGGCTTGGATGTAGATGAACAGTCTTATTAAATAAGAAACACAGAGAGCCAAAGGCAGAGTTAAAAGCCCAAGAGGTCAGAGCAGTAGCTGAGAGCTGAGACTTAAAACTGCCTTCTTACCCTTTTTGCCACTGCTTTCTTCCCCTCAGCAAGAGACCTACTTCCTATGTATCTGTCTTTTTATCGACTTTCTGTTCTGCTTTCTCATTGGTTGTAAACACAACCACATGACCTCCTCATCACTGCCTGTCTATACAGACCTCCAGGTCTTCTATGGTTGGTATTGAGATTAAAGGTGTGTGTCTCCATGCTGGCTCTATCCTTGAACACACAGAATGTTCATGTGATTTGGATTAAAGGTGTGCGCCACCTCTGCCTGGCTTCTGCTACGGCTTGCTATTAGCTCTGACCCCCAGGCAACTTTATTTATTAACATACAAATAAAATCACATTTCAGTACAAATAAAATATCACCATACTTGGACTTGCCTCTACTTGACGTGCCTCCTCATGGGATGCCTTGCCTTTGTGTGGGTAAGAGTGAGAGGGGTATGTTGGGAGGGGGGTGCTGGGGGAGGAGGGAAGAGAGGGGTCTTTGATTGGTATGTAAAATGAATGAAAAAAAATTCTTAATAAAAAAATTTAGACTTTCTGGACAGTGAGACATGTTTGCTCCTTGCAGGACCAATTTACTTCAGAGAAGAGGATGGGTATTGAAGACATTCCATGTGGAGTTTATCTTCTTCTTGGCAAAAGTAGCCATTTGGTCAAGAAACTGTTCTTGCCCGGACTGCTTGACAAAATGTTGTATCGACTGGACATGCAGGACCCATAGGAAGGTGACCACTGAACTTTGCAAGGCGAGATGGTCCTTCAGGTTCCTGCTTCTCAGAGGAGACTGCCAGATATTCTACAGGACACAGGGAAAAGTGAATGAGAGACTAGGCCTATGGGCTGAAGAATGGATGCCCCAACACTGCAGAGGAACTTTGATGACTGTCCAGGCAGGCAGCTGTCTCTGTCTTTTCCAGAGTTTTGGAAGTTTCTTACAATGTTCTTCCTGTTTTCTTAGGTACTATTATATCCTTCTGAGATTTTTGATGTATTTGAAACCTAGATAGTTATAATATGGTTTTCATTGGTTATGATAAGAGATAAGGTAGATATGAAATTTTGGACTCACAAATATAGGATAGATAAAATATTTTCTTTAATTTTACAAAATACAAATAGACTAGATACTATAATTGTAATTCTTGCTTGATATATGTAATTTTACTAGGTTAAAGTTAAAACCTTCCTTTTGTTTGGACAGAAAAGGGGAAGTGATGGGAGAATGTCTTTCTGTATGCTGTGAATATGTGTTGCTCTGATTGGTTGATAAGTAAAGCAGTTTGGCCTATGACAAGGCAGCTTAGAGGCAGGTGGCAAATTCAAAGGGAGTGACAGGAAGAAGGCCGAGAGAGATGCCAGCCCACCCACCATCCAAGAAGCAGCATGTAATGGCACACAGGTAAAGTCATGGAACATGTGGTGACATATAGATTAAGAGAAATGGGCTGAGTTTAAATGTAAGAGCTAGTCAGTGGTAGGCCTCACCAATGGCCAAGCAGTTTTTTTTTAAATACATTTTTTATTAAGAGATTTTTCTATTCATTTTGCATACCAACCACAGATTACTCTGTCCTCCCTCCTCTCGCTCCCCCAGCCTTACCCCCCACCCCAACCTCCATTCCCACCTCCTCCAAGGCAAGGTTTCCTCCCATGAGGAGTCAGCAGAGCCTGGTACATTCAGTTGAGGCAGGTCCAAGCCCCTCCTCCCTGCACTAAGGCTGCACAAAGTGTCTCACCATAGGCACTAGGTTCCAAAAAGCTGGCTCATGCACTAGGGACAGGTCCCGATCCCACTGCCTGGGGCCCCCCTATACTGGCCAAACAGTTTTAATTAGTATAAGTCTCTGCTTGTTTACTTGAGTCTGAGTGGCTGTGGACCAGGCAGGACACAGGAAAACTTCAGCTAAATGTAACATAGCTCATCCTTGGCCTTGGGAGGGCTTGACTTACAAAGCACCAAAGAAACATGACTACGCTTGTCATGATAGGCTATTACAGTCTATGACTGCCTTTCTACCCTATGTCCCACGCCAGCTCCAGGGTATAGATAGATCTTTGCTGCTAAATTTAAAGCAAGAGAATATTGCTTAGCTTAATTTTTTTGGTGAGGTTTTAGCTTGTGTTTCATTTGCTTTGGTTTTTGGTTTTCTTTGTTTTTGTTTGAGGTTTTCTTATTTATTTGTTCTTTCTTTCGTTCTTGTCATTGAATTGATATTTTGCTGATTCTGTACACTATATATAATGACTGTCATTATAAGCTCCATTGAGTAAAATGACTGTATTTTTATGAATATAAAAGCAATTTCCCACTCTTCTGTCTTTCGACCCTTCTTGAGTCTGGTTTGCTGTCACGCTCCTGTAACCCAAGAACTCACAGGCAGAGATGGATCTCTGCAAGTTCCAGGCAGCTTGGCCTACACAGAGTTCCCAGCCAGGGATCTCAGGACTACACTGGGGATGGTGTCCTGGATGTGGATGACATTAACTACTCTGTGAATACCCATTTTATGATGGAAAAACTATCCATGCTGTATCATTGAGATTTGTTTGTTTCTTTAAGATTGATTTCTTTTATTTGTATTATGGGTATTTTTCCTGCTTAGTATCTCTCAGTGACCAGAAGAGGGCATCAGATTCCACCTGGAACTGGAGTTACCCAGGACTGTTATCTGTTCTCTGGGTACTCTGGGAGAGCAACAAACTCTCTTAACGAATAAGCCATCTTTCCATCCCCGGTACTTGGTGTTTGTCCTTCCTGCCCTGTGTGTTGTATTAATTAGGACTGGGTCCTCTACAACAAAAAAGAGAAGTGTCTGGAGACCTGTAGGGACAGATACATGAGATAGACATGCTAAATCTCTTAGGCTGCCAGGCACTCATGCAGGGAATTTGTGGGTTCAGGATCCTATCCCAGCATCACTTATCAGCATTGGAGTAGGTTTGTCACCTCTTATTTAGGATAACAAGGCACATTAGGTCCATCTGATGAAATGTAGTATTGAGGAGACCCTCCTGGGGGTAGAGAAGGGGTAAGGAATGTCTTTTGATGCTCCAGCCAAGTACAGTTGGGAGGAAGCTTCAGAAGAGCCTGAGTGGATGGAGCCTGCAGCAGAGGCCACATGGCTCTGGTGGAAAGCATGTTTGTGCAAGGGTAGAGTGGGATAAGGATGGTTGATGCTGGTCTTTTACCAGAGGCCATCTCAGAGTACATTGAGGAATGTGTCTTCCATGAGTACTTTATTCCTGTGAAGCTCCCCTGGAATATATCTGACTTCTGAGACTGATAGAGAGTAAATATGTAGAGGAAGTAATCCCAGGGTGTAGGGGAGATGGGAGAAAGCCAGGGAGTCCATGCAAAACTATAGTCCCATGAGAGCAATCGCCCTCCATTCCCCTAAAACTTTGTGTATTAGTTAGCATTAACTGCCAACTTGATACAGCCTAGAATCAACCGAAAGAAAGGCTCAGGGGAGTAATTGTCTTTGTATAAGGTTGGTCTGTGGGCATATCTGTGATATAGATATGTTTGATTGATATTTGGGTAGGAAAGACTAGCCATTGTGGGTGGTACCATTCCCTGGGCAAGTGGTCGTGAGATACATGAGGATACCAGGTGAATATGAGCCTGGCAAGCAAGTCAGCAAGCACTATTCCTCCATGGTTCCTTGGATCTGAAGATGGGCCAGGAATGAGAGAGGCCTGTGGGGTGGGCCACTTAGGGGCAGGCCTCCAAGGTTGAGCTCAGGGAATGGTTGGGCTCTAGCAGTTGGGCTCCAGGGGCTTTACCACCCAGACAGGCATAGAAGTTTGAGGTGGGGGAACTACCTGAATCAGGGGAGGTCAAGCTCAGCTGTGGAGAGACCTTGGAGTTCATGGTCCCTACTCCAGCTTCTCCCTTCTCCTGTGTCTCCTCCTCTTCTTCAAGTAAGGCCTCAGCATCAGCTAACTTGGTCTGGAGCCCAGGAACAGGCTGCTAAGTACTGCCTTAACACTGGGGCCACAGGCATGCAGTCCCGTCCCATGGATACCACCCTGGCCTCCTGGCTCCTGGCTGAGGCCCAGCTCTGCTCACAGCCCACCTCCCATGGGGATCCCCATTGTCATTTGGTAGGGCAGGGCAGGAGTGTGGGCCACCATGGAGCCATAAAGCCAGGAGCTGCTCACCCAGGGTCAGCAGAGCCTGGCCCCGGCCATGACACAGCAGAGGCTCTGCTCACAGTGCTGCAGGCCTGAGGAGTGCTAAGGCCTCAGGAGCTGTGGGAGCTGGAGGAGGAGGAGGCAGGGGGTGGCAAGGCAGAGCTACTGCTCCAGCTGCTCCTGGCCAAGGAGCAGGGCCACTTCTAGGACCCGATCCTCATGCTGGATGAGAAGCAGCCTCACCTGCTGCCCATTCTCTACCTGAAGGGCATCAGACTATAACCTACCAAGGGCACAGGTGCGTGACTGGTGGCTGTCCTGTGTGACCCTCAGGGCACCGCTTCCTTCTGTAGTTTATCTGGGGTGAGGATCTGGTAGCAGCCGCTGCTCTCTTTCTATTGCTCAGGTAACTTTCTTGCTCAGTCCATACAGGAGAGGAACTGATAACTGGACCTGAATTCACTCCTACTGCCTCTATCCTGAGGTTCCCGGGAAAAATAAAGCCTTGCCTTGCCTCTTGTGATTGCTACTGCTGCAGGGTCCTCTGGAGGACACCAGGTCTCCTCAGGTTCACCTAGGCCTCTCTTCAAATTGATTATAGACTGGAGTACAATTTCCTGAACCATCTTTTCCCTGACACCAAACAGTACATAAGTACTCCTGGGTTGCACAAATTGTAGTGATGATGGCTGAGAATTGCATAAGGAGATTACCACCCAACTCTTATAGGCTTGGGATTTCTGATGTTCTCAGTTGGAAGCAAGGGGCTGCAGAATCTGCAGCCTTCTGTGTTGAATGCACATGATGGTACAAGGCATCCCAGAAGTGTCCAGAGCTGTCATACATTTGGATGAGCTGAGCAGGAAGGAGAAGTACCAGCTTCTAATAGAAGGTGACAACCTGCAGGTAGCCATGGCCACCCATGTTGTGAAAGGAACCTAGATTTCTTTACATAACACCTATGACGTGCCATCATGTCTGGACCTTCAGCCGATACCCAGAAGTTTCCTGACTCTGGCATTTGTTCACTCTTCCTCCAATTACACAACAATTTGTTTTGGGAAATAGAGCAGAATATCCTTTCTGTTTGTCTTACAGGGAGGAAGTGGGAGTGGGTTCGCTCCTGGGAGACACTTTCTCCAATCACCTCAGCTCTCCTGGTGGAGAAAACTTAGGGTATTGAGGCTGCCCAGATAACTATCATCAATGAGATCAAATACAGGATGATCAACCAGAGCATGAACATGGACAGGAGGCATGTGATGCTGCTCTCTGACCTGAAGACCTACAAGCTATGAGGGAGGCTTGAAGTTCACTATCTGGCACACAAGGCCAGGAACTTCTATGGCATGTAAAGCACACTCCTATGAGGACTGACCTGGACAGAAAGTAAGGTGTCACCACCAAACACCAATTGTGGTGATGGGGTTCTGATAAATTCCCAGTGTGAGAATTCCAACACAGCCAGTTGTTGGAGAAGAAAAGCTGGAACAAGGCTTTTGTCCATGTCCTGAATTTTATACTACACCAGTATTGGCCATTACAAAAATCAGGACGCCCCATGGTGAGTTGGGGAGTCAGTTCCCCAACCCAGTGTGTATGCTGCTCTTGTAGCTGTTACCAGAGAGTATGGGAGTATGGCGAGGGATGTAATTCAGTGCCAGAGGGCTTGTCTAGAAAGCATGGGCCTCTTTGTTTGATATCCATCACACAAACACACACACACACACACACACACTCACTCACTCACTCACTCACTCACACTCACATACACAGGGAGGGGAGGGGAGAGAATTACCTCGGTCTCAGATTGGGGTGCAGGAGGAATCTGCATCTGCTGTGAGTTCTTTATTACTCCCCATAAAGAAGTTGATTTATTTTTTCATGACCCTTTCCTGATAAGCCTGTGCTTCAGTGGGGACTTTTAGAAATCAAAGGTGTTACTCAGTGGTACAACAAAGCTGAGGTAAATATCTCAGGCCCGGGCTCACTATCAGCACTGAAAACCAACTAGGTCGTGTGTGACAGTGGCATTGCCCGAGAGAGAGGTCATCTGTAAGTTTGTGTTCCTTGGTCTGCTTGCTTGTTTGTTTGTGTGTTTGTTTTGTTTGCATGTTCCATTTCACTGTATCTCCCATACAAGTTCTATTTCTATTGGTTTGTCATGAGTACATGTGGGTGCATATTTTTGTAGGTGCCCTTGCATGTATGTGGAGGCCAGAAGTCAACCTTGGGTGCCATTTACTTTTGACCTTTGCCTTTTAACTAATTATGTATAACATGGATTTCATTACGATCTTTTCATGTATGTATATGGCACACGTTTTTCATAATCACCTTCTGTTACTCTCTTATCCACTTCCTAAACTGGCTCATTCTCTTCCTTTTTTATTTAAAGAAACAATGAATCTCATTAGGGGTGCTTACAAGGGCAAGTGTTGAGGGTTATTTGCAGGAACATGGGCACCTTTACATTGTGCACACAGTTGAAGAAAGTATCTGTCCCTGTCCCAACAGCTAATTGGCTATAAATCTTCAATGAGATGTGGGGCTTCATGGATCCCTCCCTCCCCCAATATGCCAAGATGTTGACATAACTCCTCTTGTGAAGGTTAATGCCACACATTTTCTTGACTGGAAGTACATAAATTGTTTCTAGTATTATCTTCTTGAGCATAGTAAAGGAGAAGTTCTCCCCCTTTGAAAACTCAGATTCTTAATTCTTTGTGGCACAGCATCTGGGGTACAATTGAAAGACTCCACGTATTTTTAGGCCCACTGCATCGTTGGCTATGAGGCTGTACCGATAGCCATCTGCCTTTAGTGGCACCATGAATATCTGCTTGGCTGATTTTGTTGTTTCTGGTGTTAGGATATCTGCTGCTTTCTTTGGAACTTCTGGGACTGGCTTGAGACCCTTCTGATCATCTCCCCGGACACAGGGTGAAGTCTTGATTATTACCAGGTTTGGCCTGGCCAAATATGGAGTGTGTGTTGATGCTGTCCTCCTTTGAGAAGATAGTTCACCATTTCTTTGATGCTGCCTTTTTGTGCAGAAAGACTCCTTATGAGGTAGGTTTGCAGTGTCAAAGGCCTATTGCTTACAGAAGCAGTGGATCTTTTGTCTCTAGAGCCCAACAAAGGCACCCTGCCCTGCCCTCCCCCATTGTGAGCGATGTTCGGTGTAGTAAGCTTGAGTTCCAAGAAGAAAAAGATGGAGCCTAAGCCAATGGGACCTTTTAGCCCTTGAAGCTATACTTGGCCATATTGACTAACACCCTACATGTTGTCCAGTGTTGGCAAGATGTGCACAGTGGAAGAGGCACCAGGTAGCAGTAGGGTGGCCTGCTGTCCTTCCTCCTAGTAAGACACTGAGCATGCAATTCAATAGTCAAGTCCTCCCCAAATTGTGGGATACAGACTGAAGAGGGAAAGAGAAACACAGTGAGAGGAAGGCCTGGTTGTGCATGCCTTTAATTCCAGAACTCAGGAGGCAGAGAGTTCAAGGCCAGCTGGTTCTACATAATGAGTTCTAGGCAAGTCAAGGCTACTTAGTGTGACCCTGTCTTAAAAACATCAAACAACAGCATCAAATTAAGGTGAAATGAAAAAATGGACATGATTAGAGTGGGGAGATTAAGGATGGGAGGATCCCAGTGATAAGCCAGAGTATAGCTGTCATAAACCAGGACTGGGACCTAGCACCCAGCCCTGACACAGGAGACTGGGTTCTTACTAAAGGTTTGCAGCACCCACTTCCTGATGCTTCTCTGCCACTGATCCCTTTGCAGCCTTGGCATAGCCTCTGTCCCCCACACTACTTGGAAATGTTCCAAATGTTCTATGTCCAGAGCACTGTGGCCCAAATACTAGTTCTCACAATACATCAAGGTTAGTTTGGCTCTTTGACTCTCTGGTGCTACTATCTTTGGCACCAACTTAGAATGCATTGGCTTCTTTATTGCTTCCTGTAGAATCTAACTTGTAGCACAGACCCAATACTTAGAGCTTCTAAGAGCTGAACAGGAGAAAGGAGAGGAACTATTCACCCATCCTTCCTAGAAGTTGGTGGAAGCCTGCCCAAGTGTTCTGATAAAGGCACTGGTACCCTTGGCCCTGTACTTCCAAAGCAGGTGTTATCTTTCTTTCTAGACACTAAGCTACAGAAGGCAGGTGGCAAATTCACTATCTCCTAATCATATGCAGGGTTTTTGCTGCCTACTCAGTTTCTCAAAGACTGAGTCTATCTCCTGCTTTTTATTCTTATGAGAGGACTTACTGAGGTAAATTGGCCACCGGTGACCTGCTGGCTGAGGCAGGCAATGTCCTTCCAGAGGCAGTGATCCTTGGCCATCCTCTTAGCACTCATGGGAAGGAAAGTGATGAGCCTAGTTCAACCAGGTAACATGTGCTATAGCTGGGCCTCAGATCCCGAGTCTTCAGTCCGGATTCAGTCATGTTCCCTCCACTGTGAGAGTGCAGCGACTGACCTTGGTTCTGGTTATTTCTTTCCGTGTCTGAGTGCATCATCTTGGGAATCCCAATGAACATCGGGACTGGGCTCTTCAAGCACAAGGCCGACATGGACACAAATTCACCCAGGAGGCCCCTGATCTTTTTTCATCACAAATGAATTCTAAGTCCCCCTTCTCACTTAGTTCATGGCATGAGAGCACCATTCCTGACCTTGGTTTCTTGTCTTGTCTGGTGCTGAATGGAAGAAGTTTGTGTAACATGGACAGATGCCTACATGACCTCATCAGTGCCCATGGTCAAATAAAACCCATGGCATCCACAGGAGCACCTGGAATGGGGAACTGGGAGTCTGCTTGTTACTCGACATGGGGGTGCACTGTCCTGCTGCCCACCCTGCTTCTGTGCTCATTCCACCTCACTCTGTCCCTGCTCCGGCTCCCAGAATGTGCCCACACCTGACTGTGAGCCAGGTCTATGCTCACAAAGGCCAGGCAGGTCACAGTCCTGGTTCCTCACTTCTCAGTTATGTTGAATGCTCCACTGATGTACTCATGTAAGCACATTACTGTTATTTATTTGTTCTTTTGGGGGGATTTACAGTGTTTGTTGTTATTTTACTTTTGGAAACAAGATGTAGTACCATGAAAAGCAGCATCAATGTATCACTGGAAAATCACCTGGGAATGCAAAGTCTAAAATAGAAGGCTAGCCCCTAGCTAGGCATTGTCTATTTGAGTTTAAATGCCTTAAAAGGAAATAAAATAAAAACTTCTCATTATCCAGCAAAATGAGTCTCCTGTATTTTAAGCTGTCCTGAAACTAGCTTTGCAGCCAAAGTTGACCTCAGGCTTAGCATCATATTGCTTCTATTTCCCAAGCACTAAGATTACAAGTGGGGCTGCCAAGGCCAGTGGGGACAGAGCTAGAGATGAACCCTGGGTTTCCTACAGTGGGGACAGAGCTAGAGATGAACCCTGGGTTCCCTACAGTGGGGACAGAGCTAGAGATGAACCCTGGGTTCCCTACACGCTAGGCAATCACTCTGCCAGCTAAGCTATGTCCATAGCTGCTATCTTTGGGGGGAAAGCTTTCCAGAGCTAGGAACATTTTTTCTCTGCACGTACCCCTTAATCCAAATCCCACATTGTAATCAGCCATGCAGGCTCTTCCTGGGTGTGTTTCCAAGTGTCTGTATGTGAGGCAGCTGATAGTTCCTCCTCCACATTCATAGGATGTAATTTCTCAGTAGTATTTTCTATCTCATCATGATGACTGGGAAGATTTTTTAGGAAGAAATGGGATATTTATGAACAGTATTTGGAAAGTAAACACTCAGTTCCCTACATGGGAAGTACTAAGAGATTTCCAATCAAGCAGAAATTTATCTCTAGCTTTGGAAGGGGGATGTGCTGAAAGGCTTCTCTTGTGTCCCAGGAGTAACTCCTGGAAAGGGAAGCATGACTTCTGGTGAGTTTCGAGGAGAGCTGATGAGCAGGGAGGCAATGGTAGCTCCCCATGACAGGAGCAGTTCCTTCCCTGGACATTCTATTGTATCCTAGAGAGCCCTGATATCCTCTGTGATGTCACTTTGATGTGACAACACCAACTGCTCTTGGGGCATTCGTTCAGTCCCTTTACAGTTCACCCATAGAAGACAGGTTGAAAAGACTAAGCAGGCTACTTGGGAGACAGAATGTAGAGCATAGAGAGACCAGAGTAAGGCAGAAGGAAGCTGACCATCAGTCTCAGTGTAAAACACTGAGAAGTAAATGGTCCTGGGGTTCATTGAGTGCTTGGCAGGGTACGGGGAGCTTCCTAGAGGAGGTGGGCTTAAGCTGGTTCTTCCACTTATGAGCTCAATAGCTGGAGTCTCTAGGAAACTTCTGGACTTCCCTGATTGTTGTGGTTCCTGAATGTCAAGGATTACAGGACATTAGTTTGTTTGTCCCAGAAGGCAGGAGTTGTTAAAGCCGAAGCTGTTGTGCTTGGAGCTTTTGGCTTACACTTTTACTGCAGGGTGGAGGTTTGAGGGGGACAAAATGAAGCCAGCAGGAGTCAGGGCATCACTGCACTTTGCCCCCAGTGGATTCCTCTAGATACAGTGGCTATCTGCCATTAGTAATAGGGAGAGGAATATGCTTTGGGTCAAGACCTCATGTCCTCAGGCTGTACAGCAGAGTTACTCTGACTACCACTCCTGGGCAGTGGCCCTGAATGTTCTGAGTCAGCAAATGTGGGTGGTAGGCTGTTCTCTATTGCATCCAAAGTATTGTTAAAGGCAGTGGACCAGGACAGAGATTGGCTTATTCCTGCAAGCTCCCAGAATTCAGTCCTAAGATGCCAGTGAGTTTGGCATGATGAGTCTGGTGACCATGTTCTGCTGCTGCATGGTTTCTCCATCTAATACCATGTGTCTGGAGTGACCTGGCAGGATGTCTGGCCATATCCACACTACCTGAGGGCTTGTGGACTAAGCCAATTTTTCTCTGGCTTCTAAAACCATGGGCTTGTAAGCTCTACAGCTGAGTGGAACTCTGTGCAGCTGTGAATAAGGCTGAGGAGGCTGTCTCCTTGTCACCTGAAGCATGTCCTAAGGGAGGCACAACAAACCAGCTGGCTGGGACACCTGCCTTTCTTTAGGGAGATGGGAGAGCTGAGATCCATGGCGAAATCATCTCAACATGGGCTAATTAAGTGGAAGTCTAATTTTATCAATCAAAGTCAGATATCGGGGAAAAGCATGAAAGTTCAGAGAAGCAGGGGAGCAGCCACAGTTGCCTCCTACCTCTCCAGTTTCTCTGACCAAAAAGGGCTGAGATTTTGTCTCTGCCCAGTCTTATCACTTCCTGTCACCTCTCTGTACAGACCTCCAGACCTATATGGTTGACTAGTGGTTAGCTCCACCCTCTGACTCCAAGTAAGCATTATTGTCAGAACACAAACAAAACATCACACATTTCCCCTTTTTGTTTAAATGAAAGGCAAAGGTTTTAAATAATATAGAAAAATTGTATACAATAGGTGCAATAACTATATACAAATATATGCAGACAATAATTACATTAACAATATCTAGTCCATTAGCACTTTACAAAATTAGAGAAAATACTCCATTATCTATCCTATCTTGGTGAGTCCATAGTGTTGTGCCCAATTCACTTTCTATCCTAACTTGCATTTCCAACCCAAAACTGTCTTTTTATGTCTCTCAACCTTATATACTTTACATCTTTTTTGTGAGTTTCTTTTCTGAATTTGTTAACTAAGAATACTATAACTGTAATAATCTAGTCTTCAATTCCATCAGAGACCTGAGAAGGATATAATATTACCTGAGTAGACAGGAAGTGCAGAGCAAACCACTTCCAAAATTAAGAAATTAGAGAAACAGCTGGCTGCGTGAACAATCACCCAAGGTTCCTCTGTAATGTTGGGGCCTCCATATTTGGCCTATAGGCCGAGAACATCTGAAAGACTTTTCTGTGAAGCAGCATTTGAAGGACTGTCCCACCACATCTTGCAAGACTTGGCAGTCATCTTCTTATCTGTCCTGCTTGTCCAATTTGGGCAGCAACTGTCAGTAATCAAGGCAAGGGCACTTTGAAAGTAAACTCCATATGGAGATTTTTCAATGCCCATTATCTTCTCTGAAAATATTGGTGCTGCCAGGAGCAGACATGTCTCATTGTCATAAAAAAGAACCTTATGTTATTAAAACATCTTAAAGGCCATATTCTGTAGATCTCTGAAGTATTTGAAGACCACCTGTCTATCTAAAATATATCTCTGTTTGACCTTGAAAAATACCTAACCTGACTACAAATTTGACTGTAATAGGTGTCTAACATACATTTCTTTATTATCCTAAATACTTTGTAAGAATAACTTTCAAGGTCTAGAAATTTATGTTACATTGTTAAATGAACTGTATTGGTAAAATATATTGAACAGGAGTAGAAATGTAGAAACATATGTACAGTGTGTTCTAACCAAAATAACCTTAAATTTGCATCAATATACAAAAATATCTTAAACAAGATTAGAAACATATATACAGCATATCAAAAATAACCTCAAATTTGTATCAATATACAAAAATCCATATCAATGTAAAATATTTAAGACTAGTAGTTGTTTTTTTTGGTATAAAAGTAGATTCAATAATCTACCATTTTATTCTATTTTTATATTCTCCCTTTTTCTTTTTAGAATGAGATCCCTGAATCGAATCCCCTTTGTTCAGCTTGTTTCTTGACCATTACCAATAACAACTTGTAACCAACCCCCTAAATGATGGTAAATATCCACAACCCCACTGAACGACCAAACAGCATCCACACCACTGTTGGGACTGTGGATGTTGTGTTCTTAAAATCACTTCCTGCTGTCTGGGGCAATGGCATCTTTAGGGGACCCTGAAAAAATGGGATAATTGTCAAGTCCCAGGAGAGCTGGTTGTATCATTTGTTGCCCAGTATCTGTGTAATGGGAAAGAGCAAGGCTTATCTCAAGTCCTGGCTAGTGTAGTTTGTGAGGCTGGACTATCTCAGCTAGCCACTTAGAAATTGTCCTGGGCAGTTTGTAGTCTAAAGCCAAAATTTGGGTGACATTTGTCAGCTAGCGGTGTTACCACAGTCCTGGTGGAATCATCGTTGTGGGGCCCCATTCTCCTTTTGGAGACTTCAAAAGTCACTGTTAGGCATGGTTTACTGCAGAAAACTTAAACATTTTAAATGTCATATGCAGCAGATCTTGAAGAGGTAAAAGGACCATAATTTATTAAGTACATCCAGAGCAGAAAACCTTAATTCCTAGTTACCTGATAGAGACTCAAACTTGAAATCATCATGTACAGGAAGCTAGGTGAAGCCTTTTTCTAGAATTAGTGACCATTAATATCATGACAAAAAGTTTAATATATATATATATATATTAATCATATAATTTTTGAGATAATATTCAAACTTTAAGAAAAGTTTTAAAGAGCCAAAATAAAACCAAAAGATTATGAGATTAGTGGCCATAGAATAGTCTCTCAATTTTGGTTTCTCTTCTGTCCCATATTGGTGGCTCTTCTGATATAAGACCGAGATTTTGGATTTTCCTTTTAACAAGCATGCTTGGGTTCAGAGAAGAAGAGAGTCACACTCCAACTCTAAGGCCAGATTTAACTTTTAATTGACCCAGAACTACAAAAAGACCATTTGCATTATATGTCTGTAGAGAACAGCAGAAACAAACAATTGAGAAGATTTATAAAATTTTATCCCGTTGGAAATGTAATATGCCAATAGGCCAATTAACTCCTTTTCTTGGGACATTTTCTCTACATGAGCGATCCTTTTTCTTCAGATGTCTCATGTGTCCAGTGGTCTTCAGATTCCTTAGTTGGATGCCTTCATTCTCCTGGAAAGACAAAAATAAAACCCTGCCCCAACCCTAACTTTGGGGAGTTACCCTTTTGGCATGTTATAGCTGATCAAATGAAAAGTATTTGTTAGTCTTATAAGTTAGTTTAGATTGAATGGTCACAATGTTTGGTGAACTATCACCTCTTCTAATCAAGAAGTCTCTCTTGTTCAAATCTAATCTTTATCAATTTTGATGGTATCCATAGCTTTTCTTCTACTGTGGAAACAAAAGCAAAACCTCTTCCCAACATAACACATATCCTGGTTTCCATTCTGAGGTCAACCCATCTTTAAAGAATACAAGCTGATTTAAATTAGTAGTATATTCTATTATCCAATGTCTCTCTACAGCTGTCATTCTTATCACATTAGCATTTAGAAAATTTAAAGTTAATAAGTAAATATACAATATATCTCTGGGGATATTTATTACTACTTTCTGTTTGTTAAACATATCTTTTAGAGTTAAATTAGATCTTTCTATAACTGCTTGCCCTGTAGGAGTGTGTGGCATGCCTTTAATATGTGTTATACTATGCAAAAAAACTACTTCATTTTACTAGAGACATATGCTGGAGCGTTGTCAGCCTTAATTTGTACAGGTATTCCCATGATGGCCATGACTTCTAATACATATGTAATCACAGAATCAGCCTTTTCAGAACTCAAGGCAGTTGCCCATGGAAATTATGAATATGTATTTATGGTGTGGTGTACATATTTTAATTTTCTAAACTCTGCAAAAGAAAAAAATGTCCATTGCCAAATGTTATTTCTTTGAGTACCCTTTGGTTACTTCTTGCAGGTAGTGGAGTTTCCTTATACAAATAACAAGTAGGACATTTCCTTATAATTTCCTTGACTTGCTGCCAAGTGATGGAAAAATCTTTTTTCAAACCATTGCTATTGACATGGTGTTTTTATGAAATTCTGAGGTATCAAGAACATTTCCTACCAATAGTTAATCAATTTCATCATTACTTTGTGCTAGAGGGCCTTGTAGATTCATATGGGATCAAATATGTATTATATATAAGAGATGATTTCTATTTCTGATTATTTATTGTAACTGAGTATAAATAACAAAGTCAATTCTGTGTCATCCAGAATAAATTCAGCAGTTTCAATATGTAAAACAACTCTTTCTGCACATTGAGAGTCAGTAACTATATTAAAAAGCTCTGGAAAATCTAATAATACCATGAGAATAGCATATAATTCTGATGTTTGAACAGAATCATAAGGGCTTTGATCCACTTTATTAAAATTTTCTAATTTATAACTTGCCTTTCCTGATTTGTTTGCATCAGCATACAATGTAGGTGTTTCAGATATTGGTGTTCCCCATACAATGTGAGAAAGGACCCAATTATTTCTCTTTATATACTGAATTCTCTTGCTCTTGGAATATTTGTTGTTAATATCTCCTATAAATTACCTCAAGCTCTTTACTGATGTTCATTTTTCCGACCTTAAAAAGGAAATTTCAACATTAGTAAAAGACACTACAGTTTCTGCTGGGTTTATTCTGGCTAATTGACAAAGTCTCAATTTTCCTTTTAGAATCAACTCAGAAAACATTTCTACATAGGTCTTTAATTTTTACTCTCTTTATGGGGTAGTAATATCCATTCTAAAATATTATCTTCTCTCTGCATTAAAAATCTTGTAGGGGAATACATAGAAGGTACAATGACCAGAATGCAATCAAGCTCTGGATCCAAATGATCCACATGTGCATCCTGTAATTTATTTTCTACCAAAGCCAATTCTCTCTCAGATTCAGCTGATAATTTTCTTGGACTATTTAAGTCCTTGTCACCTTGTAAGGTTTGAAACAAATTATTCAGTTCATGAATTGTTAATCCAAATATGGATCACTGCCAGTTAATGTCTCCCAGCAAATTTTGAAAGTCATTTAGAATCTGTAATTGATTTCTACTGAATTTTTTGTAAACCTATTTTATACTCTAGGTAATTAATGGAATCTCCCCTTTGTATTATTTTAGGAGCAATTTGTAGTCCCTAACAAGGCAAAATTTTCTTTACTTCTTCAAACGATTTCTCTAAAGTTCTCTAAAGATTTCTTCAAAAGATTTCTCTACATTTGAGTCGGTTAATAAGATATCAACCATATAATGGTAAATTATAGATCAAAGAAACTGTACACAAATCATTTTCAATGGCTGTCATACAAAATATTATAGCATAAGATGGAGCTGTATAACATCCCATGTAGGAGAACCTTCCACTGATATAGCTTAACAGGTTGAGAATTATTATAAGTAGGCACTGTGAAGGTAAATTTTTCTCTATTCTTTTCTTGTAAAGGTATAGTGAAGAAACAATCTTTTAAATCAATAACAATAATAGATCATCCTTTAGGTAATAGAGAAGGCAGGGGAATTCCAGGGTGTAGAGAGCCCATTGGCTGAATCACCTTATTAATGGTTCTTAGATCTGTTAAAATTCTCAGCTTTCCAGAATGGATATGAAAACAAGATCCATCCATTTGCTGCATACAAGAAACACACCTCACCTTCAAAGACAGATACTACTGCAGAATAAAAGGTTGGGAAAAGACTTTCCAATCAAATTTAAGATTTAAGGAACAAGCTGGTATGGCTATCCTAATATCTAATAAAATAGACTTCAAACTAAAATCAATTGAAAGAGATCAGGAAGGACATTACATATTTATCACAGGGAAAATCTGACAAGATGAAGTCTCAATTCTGAATATTTATGCCCCAAATACAAGGGCACCTACATTGGTAAAAGAAATATCACTAAAGCTTAAATCACACATCAAACCCCATACACTAGTAGTGGGAGACTTCAACACCCCCCTCTCACCAATGGACAGGTCTGCCAGACAGAAACTTAACAGAGAAATAAGGGAACTAACAGACATTATGACTCAAATAGACTTAATAGATATCTACAGAATATTTCACCCTAACACAAAAGAATATACCTTCTTTTCAGCACCCCATGGAACCTTCTCCAAAATTGACCACATGCTTGTTCACAAAACAAATCTCAACAGATACAAAAAAAAAAAATGAAATAACTTCCTGTATCTTATCAGACCACCATGGCTTAAAGTTAGATTTCAACAACAACAAAAATTTCAGAAAGTCTACAATCTCATGGAAACTGAATAATGCCCAATTGAATCACCAATGGGTCAAGGAAGAAATAAAGAAAGAAATTAAAGATTTCCTAGAATGCAATAAATATGAATGTACACCATACCCAAAGTTATGGAACACTATGAAAGCAGTGCTAAGAGGAAAATTCATAGCTCTAAATGCCCACATAAATATGTTGGAGAAATATCACACTAGTGACTTAACAACACACTTGAAAGCTGTAGAACAAGAAGAAGCAAACTCACCCAGGAGAAACAGATGCCAGGAAATAATCAAATTGAGGGCTGAAATCAATAAAGTAGAAACAAAGAGAACAATACAAAGAATCAATGAAACAAAGAGTTGGTTCTTTGAGAAAATCAACAAGATAGACAAGCCCTTATCCAAATTAACCAAAAAGCAGGGGAGAGAGAGAGAGAGAGAGAGAGAGAGAGAGAGAGAGAGAGAGAGAACATCCAAACTAACAAAATCAGAAACAAAAAGGGAGACGTAACAACTAACACTGAGGAAATCCAGAGAATCATCAGGTCATACTTCAAAAACCTGTACTCCACAAAATTGGTCAATCTAAAAGAGATGGATGATTTTCTGAATAGGTACCCCATACCAAAGTTAAATCAAGACCAGATAAAGTATTTAAATAGACCAATAATCCCTAAGGAAATAGAAATGGTCATTAAAAGTCTCCCAACAAAAAAAGCCCAGGACCAGATGGTTTCAGTGCAGAATTCTACCAGATTTTCAAAGAAGAGCTAATACAAATACTCTTCTAATTGTTCCACACAATAGAAACAGAAGGCACATTACCAAATTCCTTTTATGAGGCTACAGTTACCCTCATACCCAAACCACAAAAAGATCCAACAAAGAAAGAGAATTACAGACCAATCTCCCTCATGAACATTAATGCAAAAATACTCAATAAAATACTGGCTAACCGAATCCAGGAACACATCAAAAGAATTATCCATCATGACCAAGTAGGCTTCATCCCAGGGATGCAAGAATGGTTCAACATATGAAAATCTGTCAATGTAATACACCATATAAACAAACTGAAAGAAAAAAACCACATGATCATCTCATTGGATGTTGAAAAAGCCTTTGACAAAATCCAACACCTCTTTATGATAAAGGTTCTACAGAGATCAGGAATACAAGGAATATACCTAAACATAATAAAGGCAATTTACAGCAAGCCAACAACCAACATCAAAGTAAATGGAGAGAAACTCAAAGGGACTCCACTAAAATCAGGAACAAGACAAGGCTGTCCACTCTCCCCATACTTATTCAACATAGTACTTAAAGTTCTAGCTAGAGCAATAAGACAACAAAAGGAGATCAAGGGTGTGGTGGTATTGTGTTCCCCAAAATATTGTGTACCCTAATAAACTTATCTGGGGTCAGAGAACAGAAAAGCCACTAGATACTTAGGATAGGCAGTAGTAGCACACGCCTTTATTCCTAGCATTCCAGAGGCAGAAATCCATTTGTTCAAGGATAGAGCCAAGCATGGTGACTCACACCTTTATTCCCAGGGAGTGGTGGTGGAAAGCAGAAAGGAATATAAGGCATGAGGACCAGAAACTAGATGCATTTGGCTGGTTAAGCTTTTAGGTTTTGAGCAGCACAGTTCAGCTGAGAGCCATTCAGGTATGAGGACACAGAGGCTTCCAGTCTGAGGAAACAAGATCAGCTGAGAAGTTGGCCAGGTGAGGTTAGCTGTGGCTTGTTCTGTCTCTCTGATCTTCCAGTGTTCACCCCAATACCTGGCTCAAGTTTGTTCTTTATTAATAAGAACTTTTAAGATTCATGCTACACAAGGGGATACAAATTGGAAAGGAATAAGTCAAACTTTCACTATTTGCAGATGATATGATAGTATAAATAAGTGACCCCCAAAATTCTACCCGGAAACTCCTACAGGTGATAAACTCCTTCAGTAAGGTGGCAGGATACAAGATTAACTCAAAAAAGTCAGTAGCCCTCCTATATACAAATGATAAATGGGCTGAGAAAGAAATTAGAGAAACATCACCCTTTACAATAGCCACAAATAATATAAAATACCTTGGAGTAACTTTAACTAAGCAAGTGAAAGACCTGTATGATAAAAACTTTTAGAATCTGAAGAAAGAAATCAAAGAAGATATCAAAAAATAGAAAGATCTCCCATGCTCATGGACAGATAGAACCATCACAGTAAAAATGGCAATCTTACCAAAAGCAATCTACAGATTCAATGCAATCCCCATCAAAATCCCAACATAATTCTTCACAGATTTGGAAGAACAATACTTAACTTTATATGGAAAAACAAAAAACCAAGGATAGCTAAAAGAACCCCGTATAATAAAGCAACCATCATGATCCCTGACCTCAAGCTCTACTATAGAACTATAGTAATAAAAACAGCTTGGTACTGGCACAAAACCCAACATGTGGACCAATGGAATCGAACTGAAGACCCTGACATTAAACCACACACCTATGAACATTTGATTTTTGACAAAGAAGCCAAAACTGTACAATGGGAAAAAAAAGCATCTTCAACTAATAGTGCTGGCATAACTGGATGTCAACACTCAGAAGAATGCAAATAGATTTATATCTGTCACCATGCACAAAACTCAAGTCCAAGTGGATCAAAGACCTCAACATAAATCCAGTTACAATGAACTTGATAGAAGAGAAAGTAGGAAGTAGTCTTGAACGTATCAGCACAGGAGAGCACTTCCTAAATATAAAACCAGTAGCACAGACACTGAGAGCAACCATTAATAAATGGGACCTCCTGAAACTGAGAAGCTTTCGTAGAGCAAAGGACATGGTCAACAAGACAAAACGACAGCCTACAGAATGGGAAAAGTTCTTCACCAACCCCACATCTGACAGAAGGCTGATCTCCAAAATATATAAAGAACTAAAAAAGCGAGAGTTCAAAATACTGAACAACCCAATTAAAACATGGGCTACAGAGCTTAACAGAGAATTTTCAACAGAAGAATCTCAATTGTCTGAAAGACATTTTAAGGGATTGCTCAGCATCCTTAGTCATCAGGGAAATGCAAATCAAAACAACTCTGAGATACCATCTTACACATGTCAGAATGGCTAAGATCAAAAACACTAAAGACAGCTTATGAAGAGAGGATGTGGAGCAAGGGAAACACTCCTCCACTGTTGGTGGCAATGCAAACTTGTACAGCTACTCTGGAAATCAGTATGGCAGTTTCCTCAGAAAATTGGGAATAAGTCTTCCTCAAGACCCAGCTATACCACTCTTGGGCATATACCTAAAGAATGTTCAATCTTACTACAAGGACACATGCTCAACTATGTTCATAGCAGCATTATTCATAATAGCAAGTGCCTGGAAACAACCTAGATGCCCCTCAACTGAATAATGGATAAAGAAAATGTGGCACATACACACAATGGAGTACTACCCAGCAGTAAAAATCAATGATGTCACAAAATTTGCAGGCAAATGAATGGAACAAGAAAATATCATCCTCAGTGAGGTAACCCAGACTCAGAAGGACAAACATAGTATGTACTCACTCATGAGTGCATGCTAGTTGTGAGAGAAGGGAAGGCCAGACTGCAACCCACAGCTCCAGAGAGGCTAGCTAACAGGGAAAGACCCTAGGAGGGACACATGGTTGACCCAGCGAAGGAGAAGTGGATGAAATCTACATGAGTGGACTGGGTGTGGGGAGTGGCTGAAGGTGAATAGTAGGGGGATGAGAACATATGGAAATGGGAGGTCGAGATGGAACAGGGACAGAGTGGAAGGGCAGGGAGGGAGATACCAGGATAGACAAGCACATCATGGGAATAGGAAGAGGTAAGATGCCAGGGAGGCTCTCAGGAATCCACAAGGATGACCCCACCTTGGACTGCTGGCCATGGTCCAGAGGGTGCCTGGACTTGTCTACTCTGGTAACAGGTCTAGTGAATAACCTGTCATGATAGAGCCTTTGTCCAGTGACAGATGGAGGCAGATGCAGAGATCCATGGTCAGGCACCAGGCTGAGCTCTGTAAATCGATGAGAGGGGAGGGATTTTGCAGGTGGTGCATGTTGAGATCATGATGGGAAGATGTGCAGAGATGACCAGCTACACTAGTGGAAGCCCATGAACTGTAGACTAGTGGCTGTGGAGCCCCAATGGGACTGGACTAGGCCCTCTGCATATGGAAGATGGTTGTTTGGCTCAAACTGTTTGGGGAGCACCCAGGCACGGGGATCAGGATCTGTCCCTGGTCTATGGGTAGGCTTCTGGAATCTGGTGCCTGTGGTATGATGCCTTGCTCAGCCCTGGTGCAGTGGTAAGGGACTTGGGCCTGCCTATGCTCAGTGTGCTGGGCTCTGCTGACTCCCCATGGGAGACCTTGATTTGGAGGATGTGGGGATGTGGGGTGGCTTGGGAGAGAGGGCTGGGGGGTGGGAGGAGGGAGGAGGTGGGATTTTTAGGTGGTATGTAGTGTGAGTAGAAAATTTCTTAATAAAGAAAAATGAAAAAAAGTCACCTGTATCAAAAGAAAAAAAAAAGAGTCCCCCCCCCCGTGTCATTTCCAGATGGCAAAGGGTCACTCTGTCCATCCCCTGTTGATCTGTATTCCTATATGTGATGTATGCCTTTGCTGCACCTTCTGCCTACTCCAGAAGCATGGGCCTTCTGTTTAGATTATGCCTAGAAAAAACATTGTTTCTAAGAATGCTCTGTCTACAATCCCTTTTTAGGTGACCTTGTTTGCCACAATTAAAACACCTGACATTTTGATTTTTCTTCAAGCCTCTGGAAATCACCTCTCCTATCCAAGCATCATAATGGTTATAAGTTTCAATATTGACTGTATCTCAGATCCATTCCTCTATGGGTGCTGATCTTACCTTTAAAGGCTGAATTATCCTTTTGCATTGTGAATTGGTGTTTTCAAAAGCCAGAGATTCAATTATTATTTGTATAGCTTCTGAATTTGGTGTCATTATATTTACAGCTGAAGTCAATCTCTGTAAAAAAAAAATCATTTTAGGTGTCTTTTGGGCCCTGTATAACTTTAGTTAATGATCCAGTTCTTTTTCTGACTTCTTCAATTCTGTCCCACACATTCAAACCTGCTACACAGCGTAAGGCCAGGGTGTGGTCATCATATAGAGACTGTTTTTGTATATCAGCATAATTGCCTTCTCCAAGAAGTTGGTCTTGGGAAATTTCAATACCTCTGGCTCAACTTCATGGTTCAATGGTCCTCACTTCATCTTTCCACTAGGTCCTCCACTGTAATTGACTAGGTTCCAATACTGCTGTAACCAAGTCTTTCCAGTCTTGTGGGACAATTCTGTTACTAGTTGAACATGAATTTAGCATCTGCTTCACAAAAAATGAGTGCATGCCATATTTGACTATTGTTTCCTTAAATTTCCTCAAATCTAACTTTTCCAATCAGCTCTTACACAGCCTTGGGGATGCCTGTCATTTGGCAGTTGTTCCTGTAAGGTGACTGGATAAATTAAGGTTGGTTGTTTGATAACCTTGGGCTGTTCCTATCTTATTTTATAATGTAATGGTGAGGTTGGTTCTCCTTAAAATTCCTCTGTCTTTGTCTTAATATTTGTATTATCTGTGTTTGTACGTTTTTTCTAAGGCTTGTAACTTATCAGTCAAAATGGAAAGATTTTCTCTAGTAACTTTTTCTAAGGCCTGTATCATGGCATTCATATCAATCAACTTCTTTAGGGATAACACAAGAATTATCAAAATGATAATTAATGTGTCAATCCCAGGTAAGTTGATTATCCCCTCATTTAATTGTTCCATTTTTAAACCATCCATTGAGTAATCATACAGAGTCCTAACTCCCTCTATTGTAATAGTGTTTCCAATTTTTTTTAATGTGGGAAAAAACTCCCCCTCTCTTTTTTTTAAATTAATTCCACCCTTTAAGAATTCCCAGTTGTCTCACCAAATCTACTGATGATGATGGTGAAGTGTGAGGCTGACTGCTGCTGTGTTATCTGAGTGGATAACACAGGCAGTCACAGCCTGGCTGAGGACAGCTGCCATTGATTGCATATCAGCAGCCTGAGGTGGGGGTCCAGGGAAAGCCCATAACCCACATGGGAAAAGGAGCCAAAGAGACAGCTGTCTGCACGGGGGAATGTGTTAAAGCATCATGTGTGAGCAGTGGGAAGTGAAAGCACAGAGCTGCCAGAGGCAGAGCTGGCCAGTGGTGAGGGGTTAACGCTAGCAGCATTTGGAGCCCAAGCACCTGTGGAGTTTGCTGTAGAGAGGCTGCAACTGAAAAATCCTAGACTTGTTCAGAGGGCTTGGGGAAGTAAAGGAAAAGCCAGCTGGTGGCCCAGTGTCTCCATCAGGTGCAATTCCCATGTGCAACTCTGGCATGTACCAGTGGCTGCAAAGCTACTGCCAAGTGGCTTTTTTGTGGATTCATGCCCCAAAAGTTGGACACCAGATGAAGCATGAATCTAATTAATCTTATCAATAAAAAACAGGAGTCAGAGATTGGGGAAAAGCCTGAAAGCTCAGAGAAGCAGGGGAGCAGCGACAGTTGCCTCCTACCTCTCTGGTTTCTCTGACCAAAAAGGTCTGAGATACTGTCTCCACCCTGCTTTATCACTTCCTGTCACCTCTCTGCACAGTCCTCCAGACTTCTATGGTTAATAGTGGCTAACTCCACCCTCTGACTCCAAGGAAGCTTTGTTTGTCAGTACACAAACAAAATATCACACAACAGGATAAAATACTTTCGGGTGTCACTGGGTCACAGCTATGAATGATTTCTCAAACATCTCTTTAGGACTAAGGGTGCTCTGTCCATGCTCTATGCCTTGTCACTATGCAAGTTCATCTGTGTTCATTGTCCTACAGGGACTTCTGGGGAGTCACCATCCACCCTAGTCAGCCTCGGCAAGAAGCAGGCAAAGAAGAAAGTGGAGAAGCTGAGCACACAGCTGCAGTTGATGACCAGTGAAATGAGCCGTGAGATCACCTGATCTTCATCACTGAAGGAGGAACCTTGGACAGTAGGTATTCATTGTTTCAAACTCCATGATGACTGTCCATAATGTCACCCACAGCTTCATCCCTCTAAGATCTTGGGATCTAGGAGGCTGCACCTACAGGTTGTCCCTGTTTCCAATGGCATGTCTCTCAGTGCTTCTCAGAGGTAAAGCCTGATGCCTGGGCAGGAGTGAGATGGGGACTCAGACCATTCTGCTTCCTCCATTTGAAATCCAGAGCCTATGGCCTGAGTCACACAACTGAGGGATTGAGGTAGTAGTGCATGGGTTCCCAGCATGCATTTGGAGAGACCCTGATAGGTGGTGGTTTAGGTGAGATGCTAGTTGTTCTGAGTTTGTGGTGAGTCTTGCTACTTTCCTGGCAAATGATTGTGTGCTAAAAGATCCTGGTAGCAGGTGGAGTGCCCTGGTCCCACTTGGTACATTGCAGTTTGTGGCTGTAAAACCTAGGACTCATCATTACTCTTCTTGGTCCTGTCTGAGATAAAACCACTCTTTGCCTTTCTTCAGCACCTCATTGTTTCTCTGTCTCTGCCTCTCTATGTCTCTGTCTGTCTGTCTCTGTCTCTCTGTTTCTGTCTCTCCGTGTGTGTGTGTGTGTGTGTGTGTGTGTGTGTGTGTCCAGACTCGAGAGTCAGGTGTCTGTGGTGTGGCCTGAGGATTTTCCTGCCTCACACTTTCCAGGTGATGCCAGTGCTGAGGTTTTGGAACTTTGCTTAGGCAAGCATTGCTTTAGACCTCTGTGCTCACCTTGGAGGAACACTGAAATCTCCTGGGTAGTTTATAAAGCTTCCCTGACATTCAGTTTCATTTGCAGAAATGCAGATTATGTGTTCTAACTGTGAACTAATAGGCACCCAAGATCAAGAATCCCTGTTCCAAAGACAGGAGAAACATCACCACATATTTCTGATGGACACAGACCTGTGGCATAGACTCCTGGGAACTCCTGCCCCTCCAGGCCTATTGAGGGAGCTTATGCATCTCTGCCCCCTTCTGGAATCCCTGCCTCTGCTGGACTGTGGCCAGAATATCAAGTTTAATAAACACTAGGGTGTCCCAGTATATAGGAATTTAAACCTTTCACCATTACCTGGCAACAAGCTAAGAAAATAATAATAAAAAACCCAAAACTGTCCTACTTGTTCTTTGTATAATCAAGTTCCTTTATCTATAGGAACTAATCCTAAAGATACACAGAAAAATAAAATTTGACTAACAGATGTGTTTCACATAAAAAAAATTTGGAAAGTTAAAATTTATTCACCATACCATTGATACATACTCTGGATTTTAACAGGTATCTGCCTTAAGTTCTGAAAGAGCTGATTCTATAATTATACATTTATTAGAAACAATGGCTGTAATGGGCACACTGATACAAATGAAAACTGATAATGCCCCAGCTTATGTTTCCAGTAGAATGAAACAATTTTTTTTTTTTTACACATTACAGCATAAAACATATTATAAAATTCCATATAATCCTACAGGACAAGTAGTTATCAAAAGACCTAATCACATGATAAAAAAGATGCTTATAAAACAAAGGGGGATATGAGAATCCCCAGAGATAGACTGCATAATACTTTACTAACTTTAATTTTTTAATGCTAATGAAATAGGAACAACAGCTGATGAAAGACATTGCATTGTGGAAAAAACTGCTGAATTGGGTCAGCCAGTATATTATCAAGATGTTTTAACATAAAAATGGAGTCCAGAGAAAGTGTTAAGATGGGGTCAAGTGTATGCTTATGTTTCCACAGGAGATAAAAGGTTGTGAATCACATCAAATTTGAAAAAAAATCCAGCATGAGCAAGAGGAGTCTTTGGATGTTCAGCTGCTAAGATAAATGACATGACTCTGGGGGGAAAAGACACAGAAGGCTGGAGCAGGCAGCTGATCCTTCTACCTGGGGACAGCTTAAGAATTTGTGTGATACAGCTCCAGAGAAGCTAGCTAATAAAGAGGACCCTAAGAGGGACTGATGGATCACCCTGGGAAGTGGAAATAGATGAGATCTCCATGAGTAAACTGGGAATGAGGGGTAGGCAAGCTAGAATAGGGACAGAGTGGGAGGGCAGGGAGGGAGATACCATGATAGATGAGGACATCATGGGAATAGGAAGAGGCAGGGTGCTGGGGAGGCTCTCAGGAATCCACATGTATGACCCCACCTTGGACTGCTGGCAGTGGTCCAGAGGGTGCCTGGACTGGTCTACTCTGGTGATCAGCCTAGCAAATAACCTAGCTGTCATCAGAGCCTTTGTCCAGTGACAGATGGAGGCAGATACAGTGATCCACGGCCAGGCACCAAGCTGAGTTCCGGAAATCCAATTGATGAGAGAGAGGAGAGATACTGCAGGTGAGGGACATCGAGATCATGATGGGAGGATGTGCAGAGATGACCGGCCATACTAGTGGAAGCCCATGAACTGCGGACTGGTGGCTGTGGAGCTCCCATGGGACTGGACTAGGCCCTCTGGATATGGAAGATGGTTGTTTGGCTCGAACTGTTTGGGAGCTCCCAGGCACGGGGATCGGGATCTGTCCCTGGTGCATGGGCAGGCTTCTGGGAATCCGGTGCCTGTGGTGTGACACCTTGCACAGCCTTGGTGCAGTGGGAAAGGGCTTGGACCTGCCTAGGCTCAGTAAGCTGGGCTCTGCTGACTCCCCACGGGAGACCTCGATTTGGGGGATGTGAGGATGCCGGGTGGCTTGGGAAAGAGGGCTAGGGGTGGGAGGAGGGAGGAAAGGGTTTTGTGGATAGCATGAGGAGTGAGTAGAAAATTTCTTAATAAAGAAAAATAAAATAAAACTTAAAAAGAGAAAATTTTTTCATTCATTTTATACACCAAAGTTCCCCCTCTTTCCTCCTCGCACCCACCCAGCCTCCCCCTCCCAATCTCCCCACTCCCACAAGAAGGCAAGACCTCCCATGGGGAGGCACATCCAGTAGAGGCAAGTCTAAGCCCTTCCTCCTACCTCAAGGCTGCAAGAGGTATCCCATCATAGGTAGAGGCCTCCAAAAAGTCAGCTCATACACTAGGGCTGGATTCTAATCCTACCACCAGGGGACCCCCAAGCAGATCAAGCTACACAACTGTCTCGCCATGCAAAGTTCCGGTCCCATGTAGGCTCCACAGCTTTTGATCCAACTTTCATGGGTTCCCTCTAGTTTGGTTTGGTCATCTCTGCATGTTTCCCCATCATGATCCTGATGCACTTGCTCATAGAATCTCTCTTCTCTCTCTTTGACTGGACTCCTGGAGCTCTGTCTAGTGATTGGCTGTGGATCTCTGCATCTGTTTCCATCAGTGATTGGAGAAAAGCTCTGTGATGACAGTTGGGGTATTCACCGGTCTGATCTCTGGGGCAAGCCAGTTCAGGTCAGGCACCCTCTCCACTTTTTCCAGGCTGGGGTCATCCTTGGGGATTCCTGGCAACTTCCCTAGCACTGGGTTTCTCCCTATCCCCACGATGTCGCTATCATGGTATCTCTTTCATTGATTTCCCCTCCCTCCCTGTTCCAGCTCAACCATCCCATTCCCTGATGTTCTTATCCACCATGATCAAGTAGGCTTCATCCCAGAGATGCAAGGTTAGTTCAACATAAGTCTGTCAATGTAATCCACCATAGAAACAAACTGAAAGAAACAAACCACATGATCATTTCATTAGATGCTGAAAAGACCTTTGACAAAATCCAACACCCCTACATGATAAAGGTCTTGGAGAGACCAGGAATACAGGGAACATACCTAAGCATAATAAAGACAATTTACAGCAAGCCAAGAGCCAACATCAAATTAAATGGAGAGAAACTCAAAGTGATTCCACTAAAATGAGGAACAAGACAAGGCTGTCCACTCTCCCCATATTTATTCAATATAGTACTTGAAGTTCTAGCCAGAGCAATAAGACAACAAAAGGAGATCAAGGGGGTACAAATTAGAAAGGAAGAAGTCAAACTTTCACTATTTGCAGACGATATGATACTATACATCAGTGACCCCAAAATTCTACCAGGTACAAGGTGTTTACCCACCAACCCCACAGTTCTCCAGAGTTTTCTTGAGTGTGAGAAGCAGAAAATGTTAGAAAGAAGGATTTAGATTCGAAGGAAATAGATTTAGCCCCTTGAGAGGGCCTGGAACCTATTCCAATGGGCCCTGACTGTCTCTGCCCCAGGGTATTTATAGAAACACCAAGGGGTGGAGTAAAAGATCTCCCCCCAGCACAGCCAAGTGCAGATCATCTCAGACACCTGCACTCAGGCCCGTGATCATAATCATCCTCTCTATGAGGACCTGCTGGGTAAAGCCATGAGGAACCTGAAAACGGGCTCCCACAGGCCCCACTTTCTTAATATATAAAAAATAGCTCATTATTAATAGCTTACAGCGATCTTCATAGCTGCTAAACCTCCCAGTGTGGGAGTAGAGGATGATAAAGATGGCATTTCTCTTTTGGATTAGGTCCAAGGTGACTACAGCAGTCTTAGCTGCATCAAGCCCTTTCTAAACCAAAAACTTAATGCAATTGCAAGCTTAAAGAATCCCTTAGCTTCATCATTACCATAAACAGGTTAACATAAATATTGCTATACATAGTTATAATTCTCTCAATCTTACATCTCAAAGCAAACTCTTTTTTTTATTTAATTTATTTAATTTTTATTTTGCAATACAATTCAGTTCTACATATCAGCCACGGATTCCCTTGTTCTCCCCCCTCCTGCCCCCCCTCATCTTCCCCCCAGCCCACCCCCCATTCCCACCTCCTCCAGGGCAAAGCCTTCCCCTGCAGACTGAGATCAACCTAGTAGACTCAGTCCAGGTAGGTCCAGTCCCCTCCTCCCAGGCTGAGCCAAGCGATCCTGCATAGTCAAAGCAAACTCTTAACAGAACCATTTGAATTAACTTGCTAACAGAACATAGGAAAAACTTCTGATGTTTTTACGTCAAACAAATATTTCCTTAACTTCACAAAACTAGGGTGCATTAATATCAATAAATTAACATAATTTTTGCAAACATACATTCAACTTTAATTCACTCATAACTCCTTTTCTTTATAATTTTTTTAAACAAAATCTCAAGCCTACTTAGAAAACTCAAATTTTTCCATTTAAACAGTTCCATTTGTAACATAAAACCAGTTCCATAAGTAATTCCATTTTTACATAAACAGTTACATAAAACAGTTCCATTTTTAACACAAAACAATCCATGAATCACTAGTTAATAAAGCATATATGCATACACAAAACTGCATCTTGAGTCTATATAGAAACAATAAATTTCTTCATTTAAACAGTTCCATTTTTAACACAAATAATTTCAGAAAACAGTTCATTACTCTAAGTAAATTCAAAATTGTCCCATAGCAATAAAATCACTATTGTTCATTTCATTAAGTCCCAAAATTCAAATAATAAATTCTGGTACCAGCCTTCCAAATATGAAGAAATCCATAAAAAAATCTTTTTGTAGTTTTTTCATTTTTTAAAGTTCAAAAAGTTCAAAAGTAGTAAATTCTGGTATCAGACTTTCACTTCCAAATATGAAGAGACGTTTTACAACCAAAATTTTTTGCAGTTAACAATTTTAGTTCAAACAAGCATCTCTGCAACTTTCATTCTCAAGTCAGAGACCTTCTTAGTTACAGTGATATTTTAAACTGCACCGTTTTTTGCTGTTAGCTCAGGTTTTTCTGTGTTGCGTTGATTTTCCACGGATCTCAGTTGCGAATGCCTTGTGCTCGTTCTGGCATCCATGATTCTTAGCTTCTTAGCAGCTTCTGGAGCTTTTGAAAACCACTCAGACTGCCTGCTTTGCAGTCTACTATGACACTATCTTCTGTGTCTCAGGTTTTTTCACCATATACATTAAGCATTGACTCACAATTAACATTTACACTTTTTCACAAACTCACAAACTCACATCTTGCAAAGCATTTAGACTCACATTCAACATTTACACTGTTTTACAAACTCACATAGAACATACTAACATCTCCTTATTTATACTCCTTAAGGAAACTATAGAACTGCTTTAGCATATATATTTCTTATTTACTTCTTATATTCATTCTATATTCTTATCTAAACTTACATTTACAACTAGCATCTTTACTTCTTACTTATATTCTTCCTTTAAGCTTATTATAGAACTACCTTAGATCTTTACTTCTTAAACTTATTACTACATATCTTACACTACCTTAGATACTTCTTGCAAGCTTATATTCTTAAAGGAACTCTATAGATCTATTTTACAAACTTATATATGGCTACCATTAGCATATATCTAACTTAGCAAACACCTAAAGATTTCTTAACACTTAGAGATTTAACATTTTCTAGCAAGTCAGAATATTTTTCTACTTCTTATTCATAATTATTATCACTATCTCTATTAGAAAGATTCTCTTAACTAGATAGGAAGTATGCAAATCATTTCTAAAGTTCAGAGCTTATAGACAGCTTTGATAATTTTGGGAGTTCTTTTGAAACAAGAGTGTTTAATGGCTTTCTCTTAACTCTGGGACTTAGTGACTTTTGTTGCTATGCATTTCAGATGTTTTATTGTTGTTACTCTATTAAGAGCTACGTCAGTTTACAGCAAACCCAAAAAGGAAGAGAAAAGAAAAACCTTGTAAGGAATATTCTGTTTCTGAATTGCTTAGCTAGTTATTCCATAACAGTCAATTTCCCAACAGGAGATGATAGTGGTCTAAATTGGAGTGAGGTTCCAGACCTGCAGCTTACAACAGGTCTGAAGACATTGCTGAGACTTACTTACAATTGTCTCAAACTCCTCAGCAGTCTGGAAACCTCTTTATTCTCCTACTATCCCCAGACTGCAAGATGAAACCTTAATATCAGGAAAATTAATTTAGTTGCTTGTAGCTTGAGTTTTCCTGCCTGGCCCACAGTCAGGACAAGTCTCTGATACCCGCCAGTCCCACAGCCACTCAGACCCAACCAAGTAAACACAGAGACTTATATTGGTTACAAACTGTATGGCCGTGGCTGGCTTCTTGCTAACTGTTCTTACAGCTTAAATTAATCTATTTCCATTCATCTATAGCTTGCCACATGGCTCGTGGCTTACCAGCATCTTCACATGCTGTTTCTCATCATGGCGGCTGGCAGTGTCTCTCTGACTCAGCCTTCCACTTCTCAGCTTTATTCTCCTCCTTGTCCCACCTATACTTCCTGCCTGGCCACCAGCCAATCAGTGATTTATTTATTGACCAATCAGCAACACACTTGACATACAGACCATCCCACAGCAGTTGCTCTTTACAATCACCACCAAACTCTGATACAATTTTCCCCTTCTTGATTTTTAAAGCTGTATTTGCCATGATTTCTATAACAATGATGTTTGATTGATTTTTTATTAGCCCAATATTTTCACCCAAACTGCTACTATTCAAAGGAGTTAACATATTGTTCTTTCATGAAACATATCCTTCATTAGCTTACTGAGAAAGCATTTTCATCATTTCACTTCATTAGCCTGATGTTGTTATTGTTTGCAGCTGTGATATTTAGCGTTGGTTTTTTTTTATAAGGAACTTTCAGGTGAAACAACTCTATTTTGTAAGATAGCTAGATTTTATGAAATTTGTTTTCCATCTATAAAGCAGTCATTTCTTTTTGAATGCCTGTTTCCTTATCTCCCTTATTAGATTTGCAAAGGAATCACTCATTGCAGGCTGTTTGTTCAAGAGGTAAAGAACTTTTTAAATCTCCCATAAGTTTCTTCATATCTAAAACAACGTTCAGTGTATAAGCTGCTTTCCCTTGTTTTAAGGATTTTAGAGTGGCTTGTTTGCTCTTATAGGTAGCTTTTTGTCTCATCTGAGTTCTCAAGAGGTAAGATTAAGCTTTCTAGCATTGCTTTGAGAAGAAACTTTAACCCTGATATTGTTATTGTTAGCAATAACATTCTGAGCTGAAAAGTTTTTGGACAGTATCGCCATCTTTAGCTGAAAAACTACATTTCCCAGAATGCATTTCTCTTCATCAGCTCGCTGTTATGACCTAGCTCATGGACTTCATTTCCCATAGCTCTTTTTTGGGTCCAGGAGTCAATTTCTGGGTCTCTTTTACTGGGCTTACCTTCAAAGTTTTCTCTGGGGAGGTTTGAACCAAGCTTGAGTTTTCTTTTTTTCTTTCTTTCTTTCTTTTTTTTTTTTCCAGATTTATTTATTATTTATACAGCATGTATGCCTGCACTCCAGAAGAGGGCACCAGATCTCATTACAGATGGTTGTGAGCCATCATGTGGTTGCTGGAAATTGAACTCAAGACCTCTGGAAGAGCAGTCAGTGCTTTTAACCTCTGAGCCATCTCTCCAGCCCAAGCTTGAGTTTTCAATTATGGGACACTGCGAGATTTCTGTTCTGAGCTGGCTTCAACAGGTGTCTCTCCTTCATTTGACACTGGCCCAGGATCAGAATTGCACCTGCCTCCTTAGCAGGCATTGAAGCAGGCATTCCTTTTACCAACTTCCCTCAGGGCTTGTGTTTGCCTTAGCCAGTCAGAGTAAAACAAAAACATTTGCAACAGAGCTTTTCCATAGCTCCTTCAGTGTGAAACCTCAGTAAAAAAAAACCCACTCGGGGCAGTGGTGGCACACACCTTTAATCCCAGCACTCGGGAGGCAGAGGCAGGCAGATCTCTGTGAGTTTGAGGCCAGCCTGGTCTCCAAAGTGAATTCCAGGAAAGGCGCAAAGCTACACAGAGAAACCCTGTCTCAAAAAAACCAAAACCAAACCAAAACAAAACAAAACCCCCCCCCCCCCAAAAAAAAACACTCTATCCCCTACAGACAAAGAGAAGCTTAAACCAGGATTCCTTTACAGATAAGAACTTAGACCCCTTTCAAGTTCCCAGGTAGTGATATGAGCTCCAGGGACTTAAAAACAGAGTCAGGATATTCGGCCATCTGGTAGGGGCTAATTGGCCATAAAACAGCCCAAACTTCTCAAACCCCGGAGACAGCTTGTAAAACTCCTAACATGGTTGCTGAAGAAACGAGAGATAAAGACACCATGAAAGCCTGAAAAAAATGAAACTGATATTAACCAAGGAGAGGGAAGCGGGTTGTGGGGAATGAATTCTGTGGTCTGTGCCTTTAAGAACTAGCCTCACAAAGAAAGGGCAAGCTCTTCCTGGCCTCACTGCCATGAGTGCATTGGACCAGCTTCCCTGCCGCAGCTTGTAAATTTAAACAGAGTAAACCTTGCTTTTGCATGGTGGTATGCATGTCCTCAGTGGTCTCTCTGGGGCTCACGATCTGGGCACAACATTCAGAGAAATTTCTCCCACTGATAGATCTTTATCTCATTTTGCTTGTTCCTTCCCCCCAGATGCAGAGTTTCAGATATCTCAGGCTGTGCCTCTGTTCCTCTGCTAGCTGCCTTTGGAGATAGGGGCTCCCTGCCCCCAGAATCTGCCTCAAACTTTTAGCAGCTTTCATTTTCTGGGGAGGAATCTGTTCTGTAGCGAGCACATACCCCAGTTACGGGGGAGGAATAATCACTCTTGATTCAGACTTGGTATAACACTCATTTATTCACACAGTAAGATTACAAGCAATATTCATCCTGTCTTCCAAATGGAAGCAGGAGTACCTCTCCGGGTATACAGGTCCGGACTCGCCACGTCGGTTCCTCTGGATCTTGGGTCAGCCTTCCTCAGGTCAGCCATGTCTGCACTGGGGACAGGATCTCACATCTCTGGCAGAGGAGAGTCGTCTCGCTCAAGGGCCTGACGAGCTCTATTGGTCGGGTCTGAGGCTTCATCTTTTATATTCTTTTCTGGCTAGGTTTCTAGTCTTATCCCTACTTCCACACATAGCTTATAGCTTATCACTACTCCATTTGTGGTTTACTTACATCATTCTATTGCTTATCACTCCTGACCAGGGTTGTTCACCCTAGGCCTTACATGTGTTCCTTACATTCCATCCCCTGATGCCTGAAATGTCTTCAACATAAAAGGCATCACATGAGGTCGCAGCCTGGGAATTTACAATATATTATCCTAATTTGTTAATCCTAGCATTCTTATCCTTCTCATTCTGGGTGGTTTATTTTTATGTTTTTTTCTCTATATATGCATTATATAACTTCAACCAAGTGCTATAAGCTGCAAATTCTTTTAACACATCTATAACAAAATCTCTACACAATATTCTAGTACATATGCTTTGTAAATACATTGGTTCTCCTGTTTCCCACTGTGGGTCATTCAGGAAATCTTTATCAATGCTTATTATTGCTTCATCAGGATTATGTTTTAGCCATGTTCTATATGTTTCATATATTCTGTGATTACCGCGGCCCACATATGCTGCAGCTAAAGCGGCGCTTATATGTAGGGCTGCATCCATGTTATTTCTGTGTATTTTTTTTTTTTTTTTTTTGGTTTTTCGAGACAGGGTTTCTCTGTGTAGCTTTGCGCCTTTCCTGGGGCTCACTTGGTAGTCCAGGCTGGCCTCGAACTCACAGAGATCCACCTGGCTCTGCCTCCCGAGTGCTGGGATTAAAGGCGTGCACCACCACCGCCCGGCATTTCTGTGTATTTTATACATTCCATTCACCCTATATATACTAGATTGCATGGTTCCATAATATCTCATGTATCCATCTCCAATTAATCTCATATCATGTATACCTCTTTCTATTGTCAAGTGGAACATTAAGTGCATCAAGAGCATTGGGAGGTTGTCTACCTCATCTGGTTCTGAAAGGTAGAACATTGCATATTTATGGGTGCAGTATTTGCATCCCTGTATCGTTCCTGCCATAAATAATATACCTATTCTATAGAAAATATCAGACAATGGTTCCATATATTTTTGGTATGTGGTATATAGTAAATTACTCATTCCATTTTTACTAAGTAAATCGAAGCGTCTGCCTGATGGATTCCAAAGTGGATTTCCTGTTACTTGATTCCTGTAAGACATCTTAAGCATGGAGTTATTATCAAGCATTTGATTTTTTCAGACAAACATAAAGCAATACTTATCCCTAAAATTACTAAAAACCAAAAGGTTGCTAACTTTATCCAGTGCCACCATGTGTAAATTGGTGTACATATTAGATCTAATCTGACTAATCTGCCTAAATAATCCCAAAAGCTGCATTTCTGCATCTGTTTCGCCCAGTCCTTGTGTATGTATGTATTTGTTCTTAACAGATTCACTAGATTGTGCGTTTGTGCTTGTGATGTATGTATGGCTGCATCTTGTTCTTTAATTTTGTTATGTATGGATTCTAGTTGTTTCTGATTGAAATCTGCAATGTGTTGTAACTCCATTGCTTGTTTTACAAATGTTTGGTGATGTTCTAATTCTGTTGGGTCATTAAATAAGTGTGAGCCATCAAAATAATATTTTTCTTCTAGTGTTAATGTGGTCACTCTTTGTTTGGTTATGTTTTTACCATCCTAATTAGTGAAATTCATTTGTAGGATGCTACAGTTGTGTACCATATAGCATCCTGATTCTGTAATATTGAATGTTGTGATATCATCATTCATTGTGGTTTCATTAAGATTTATGCAGCTAACTAAAGTAGGTAAATATTTAGCACATATCAAGAAAGTGTAATCTCCTGTATCTTCTAGTGACTGTGTGATAGTAGTTACTGCTAATTGACTAGTTTCAAGTGTGCTTTCTGGTAGATGTGGATAAACATATGTATTTGCTCCTAATGATATGGAGTCTTCTAATGGTATGTACACCGGTGTGTCATTCATATTGGTCCATAAGTAATGGTCTATGGGTACTAAGTATTGGTAGTTCCATTCTGATACTCCTGTTCTTTCAGTATATAGCTGTGGTATCGCCTTGGAATGATATGCTGAAAATGAATTTTGTAAGAAGATCTGTACTAAATGTATATTGCATAATCCATCTGTACATGAGCTTTCATATTCAGGGTTTAGTATACTTTGATATTCTCTTGTTCTTCACCCTAACCCTGTGCTAAATAAACTATTTAATTCATTATTCATATTACTGACTTGAGTTCGATACATTTGACACATCATCATGTTATGGTTAGTATTAATAAGTTTTGCTTGATAGGAGAATTGCTCCTTATAAAGGTCTTCTGACATTTTTATCTCGCCTTGCATAGTTTGTATTAGTGTATGCATGCCATCTATAGAATTTGCTATAGCTGCTAAAGCTTCTGCTGTTTTCTTATTTACTTCTTGTATGTGGTATATTTCTGCCTTTATTGGTTCTATCATTGCTGCTGATACTCCTCCACCCATTATCCCACCTAAAATTGCTCCTGCCATAAAGGCTGCTACTGCCATTGCTTGTAGTGGTCTTCTTCCTACTCTTGTCGGTGATGAGTAGTCTAAATCAAATCTAAAATTCACATCACTACAATATTCTATAGGTGGTTTCAGTGCTGTCAAGTCTATTGTAATTTCAATTTTTCTAATCCTAGGGTATAAAACTAATTTAGCTGGACTTTTTAGGTCTGGTATAATAGCTGGTGCCTTGACTACTGTTGGGGTTCCTTCTGGTGGAACTGATGTTCTTCCAGTAAATAAAGGTCCTACGTGTAGGTCCACTATGGTTTTCGTATTGTTGTTTTGTCTAATGTTTGTATTTGCTTCGGACATGTTTATACATGCATATGCAAAAGAGTGTTTTTCCCTGTGTAATGTGGAATTTACTGTAAGTATGCAGATGTGTGTTGTGGTGTCTGTGTTGCAATCATATTTAGGTTTCATTGTGTGTCTCATTGAAGCCCAAGGTTGTTGTATAATATCTGTAAGTATGATTGGGAATCTCCAATGTTCTACTCCTAATTGCAGTATTTTTGTCCAGTCATCCCATTTCCATTCCTTTCCTTTTACTGATGGGTTATCTGTGCTATATAATACAGAGAAGTTACCATAGAATGGTAAATTGGGATAGTCTGCTACGCATAACCAGTTAGTATTATTTTGTCCTGGTACATCTAGCTTATGCTTTTTTAATGTATCTCCATAAGTTATTGGGACATCTATTTCCCCAGGGTTTGGGTAATGGTATTATTCCAGATACTACTGGCCATGGTTTTACCATTTCACCATCATTGCATACTGTCCAATTCATAGGGTTGCATGGGTTTATAGGTGTTGTAGTTACTTTAGGTGTCATTGAATATGTACTAGTAGGGTAATCACCATCATAATAATCATGATTGTAATTATATACTTGTTCTTTCCACCTTTCTGATATCTTATTATACAGCATACCTATCTCCTCCATTTGTTGTGCTATTACTGGTGCAAAATATTGTCTCACAAAGGAGCTATTCATGCCTAGTTCACAGTCAAATTCTGGTTCTGTCTCTATTCCCATTGTATTGGTCCTATAGTGTGAGTCTACCCTTAATGTGTTTGTTCTGATATGTGAATTCTTTGTCCAATACATGTTGTATATGGCTGCGTGATTGGTAATGTTGGTCCATAATTCATTGTAATGGCATTTTAATGGGTTCAGCTCATGTATGTTGGTGTTAACACCATCCCCTGATTCTAGCATATATTCTTTGTTTGGATGGTATATGCTAAGTGCCATTCTATATTGATCACAACCCTTATACCAGGCATATGTTAAACATGCTGCCTATTTTTGCCAAAAACTATGTGTTTTTCCTATATAATGTGTAAATCTTTGCTCTGCTGACCAATAGAGTGGTAATTTGCCTTCTAGATCATAAATTGTTGGTGTAGCAATGGTATTCTGTTTCCTAGTGCCCACTTGTATAACATGTGGTGTGATGGTGGGTCTGTTTGTTGTGGGTGTACTGTCCAATAGGGCTGGCATTGGTATGCTGTTATTGCCATCGCATCTGCTAACCTGAGACAGAAAAATGAGCACACAGAGGCCCCAATAGCGTATAGCTTGCTTGCCTTTAGTGTGTACATCACCTTTGCTATTCTTATTGCCTCCTGTGCAGATAGTGTATCCAGCATACCGTGAATTTGGCTGCTCTGGATGCTGCAGAAGCGTATCCAGGATTGGTATTGTTGACTATGTTGTGTGAGTAGCTTCTTTGGTAAATGATGTTACAGAAGGGAAAAACAAATTCTAAGATTGGCAGTACTATGTATACTGCAATAGCTATTAGCCAAATCGTCAGGAGGGTTGCCCTTATGAATATCACCTCCCTGACACACATTTATGCTATATCCTCCAGCCTGGCTAATTTCAAGTCCTTTTTACCTTGAGTTATCCACACGTTGTTTCCTGTTCCTGGTGCTATTATTTCTGCTGGGGATAATTTGTTATTCTTCCGATTCCTGTAAAGGCAATTAGGATTCCTTATTACTTCTCTATCTATAACTGTAGGATAATCTATTGTATGTTGTTTTTGTATAGCTTCTTCTATTGGTGACTTCCTATTTATTCTGGGTCTGGTATTCAATTCATAAGTTGCTATTTTTATTGCTAATGACAGTGGCATTCCCTTATGCATCTCTAGCTGTTTTTTAATCATTCTGTTCCATCTTTCTATTGCTCCGGCTGCTGTCGGTGTATAGACTCTATGGAAGTCCCATTGAATGTTTAAGTTTCTAGCCATTCTTTGTGTTTTGGCTCCTGCGAAACGAGTTCCTTGGTCTGATTGTATTGTATCTGGTGTTCCATATGCTGCACACCATCCCCAGACTGTAAGTATCGTCGTGTTTTGGTCTGGGTGTGTGCTTTCTCGGGCCATCCCAAGACCTGTCGTTATGTCTACTAGGGTACAGCAATATTTTCCCTTGAAGCTGTTTAACGGTCCTATGAAATCTATTTGTAGGATTCTATTAAAATCCATTCGGTGTCCTATTATCCCTTGGTAATTGTGTGTTAATCTTGTCATAGCCTTTGGGCAATTGTTGCAACTATTGATTGCTTTCCTTATTGTCTGCCATGTTATCTTAAGATTTCTTTTATCGAACCAACTTTTTAGTGCATGTGTACCTATATGTCCTAACTGCTCATGGATTTTCAGTATCTCTTCTGTACTTATAGGTATGTCCTTAGTTGATGGTCTTACCTGTATCCATTCTCTCTGTATTTTACCTTTTCCTGTTTCTGGATCAATGTTTGCCTTCCATGTACCTTTTAATTTTATACTTAATGCTGAAGCTAGTTTGTCTACTACTTCATTGTTTTTACTTGTCTCATCCTGTTTCTTGGTATGTGCATCTACATGGTATACTATGATTTTGATTAGTCTGCTTGCTGCATCCAATTCCTGCCATGCTGCCTTTGACCATATGTCTTTACCATTAATTTTCCATCCATTATTTCTCCATTTACCTGACCATACTGCTATGCCATTTGCCACACACCATGAATCGGTGTATAAATAAATTTGTTTATAATTGTCCTTTATGGTTTGTCTTATCGCCAATAGTGCGGCTATAACTTCTGCATGTTGGGCTGATTTATCAGTGCCCTGGTCTGTAATGACCATTCCATCCCCAGGTCTATAGGCGGCTGCTTTCCATCTCACTTTGTTGTTCACCGTAGTTGCTGATCCATCAGTGAACCAGGCATTAACCAGGGAGGGATCGTACTCTCTAGTCTCCCAATGGCCCATTGGTACCTGTTTCTGGGGAGGGGTTGAGGTTGGGAAAATGTATCCCTCTGGAGTCATGGGCCTGTCGGACTGAAGTATCGACTCCGATACCGCTGGTACCGACCCCTTTGCTGACAGAGGTGTTGATCGAAGGAACTCCTGAAGGTACCATTTCCACTGAAGTACCTTTCCTTCCATGGGTGGTCCAGCCCATGCCTCTCCTGGTGCCTTTACCCAGTCCAAAATGGGTATATGTGACCAGAGAGTCACATGGTTCTCTTTGAGCAGTGAGTGGATTGTCCTGAATGCCTCGTAGGCTGTCCATATGGTTCTTTCGAACAGCGAATATTTGTTCTCTGACCATGGGAATTTCTTGCAGTAGAAGCCTATTGGTGTTTCCCTGTCTTTATTTTTTGAAAATATATTCCAATTACCATAGCCCTGCATATACAAGATGTCCACAATTACGTGGTCACCGGGCTGTATATAATATAGGTGGCTGTACTGGTTTATATATTCCAGTACCAGTTTAACGGCATTTTCGCAGTTTTGGTCCCATTCAAAATCCTGTGCTTCCTTTGTTATTTTATATAAAGGCTGTAATATGATCTGTAGGTATGGGATATGTTGCCTCCAATATGCAAATAGGCCAATTAGATGTTGTACCTCAGTTTTATTCTGGGGTCGCTTAATTTGTTTTAATTTATCTATTACTGTTTCGGGTATTGTTGGTCCTTCTGTAGTCCAATGTACCCCTAAGAATTTTACTTCTGTTCCTGCTTTATTTACTTTTTCTAGGTTTATAGTCCATCCTTCATTTCTTAAATGTTGAATTAGTTTCTCTAATGTACTTTGTACTTTTTCAATGGCTTGTCCTACTATCATTATATCATCTACATAGGTATATATGTTACATTCTGATTCTGGTTCGAAGTTCTTTAATGTAGTTGTTAAGGTGTTGTGTGCAATAATAGGACTGTTCAAATACCCTTGAGGGAGTCTCAAGAATTGATATTGCTGTCCTTGCCATGTAAATGTAGTAAGTTCCCTAGATGTTGGGTGTAATGGGATTCCAAAGAACATATCACTTAAGTCTATAGTTGCCATTGCCTTTGGAGCCGAATTTTTAATTCTAAGAAAGATGTCTTCCACATCGGGAAGTTGTCCTGGAAGTTTGGGTGTTTTTTCATTTATTCTCCTGAAGTCAACTGTAAATCTCCATTTGCCATTAGGTTTCAACACCGGCCATACCGGGCTGTTATAATTAAATGATTGAGATTTCTCTATAATGCCTTCTTTTAGCAAAGTTTGTATAGTCTCTGTTATTTCCTTAATACCTCCTTTGATAGGGTATTGTACCGTGAAGGTCGGGGGTGTGTGTGTGGTAACTTAATAGGTTGTATTTTTACTTCTGCTAGATTACATCTGACCTTAGCTATTCTCTTATTATTTAGAAAGTCTGGGAATAATTTTCTTATTTCTTCAATGCCTAGGATATTACAGGGTGCATTGAAGCTAGCTGCTTCAATCTCATATTCCTTATTATATAATTTGAGTCTTAATTTTATTACTGGTACTTCTGTTTCTGCTGCTACTCCCTGTATTATAACCCTTTTGTCAGTTTTAAAATGTTCTGTAAATTCCGTTATGATACTAATTTCAGAACCTGTATCTATTAGCCATTTTACTATTCTTGGCCCTTTGTTAGTTATTATAGGTATAGCTACAAATGGTCTACCAGCCGGGTTGATCAAGTCCTCTACGCTCCTGTTCCTTCCTCACTATGTTTAAGGCTAGCCTTTTGCCCATTAATCTGTCCTTATCAATATCCTGCACCGTTTTCATAAGCAGTGCGGTAGTTTGTGCCTTGCTACATCCCTCTAATTCTTGTTCTACCACATCCGGATTTGTTAATGTGTTAGTCACGTTTACTGATTTCATGCCGGCCTTATTTTTAACCTTGGAGGCTACTTTCCCCCACTGTTCTTCAACCTCATCTTGATATTCTCTACCTGTCACCGGGGAGATGTTAGTCTTCCTAAATTTCTTAATTAATCTGTTCATTGTAAGTGGCATACCAAGCCGTACAAAAATTTAATTAATTTTTTCCTACGGTACCACTCCCAGTCACTAATTCATTTAGACTGATTCAAGGAATCAGTTATCAATTTTTCAAATTTTAAATCCGCAATCCTTTCTATCCTTTTGGCCAGCCAGCGCCTCATTTAGCTCTTTGCCAGCACCTTCCGCTCTTCCCCAGGGGTCTGGGTTGGCATCAAGGTGTCCGGTATTCTTTCGGTACTCTGCACCCTTAGGGAGGGTGGTGTTTCCCATCTGCTTCTGATACTCTCTCTCCTACCAGTTCTTCCTCCTTGGACCTTCAGATTTTCTTTAGGTCCTCAGAGTTGACTTCGAGGAGTTGATTTCTCAGAGCGGCTTTGAGGTCGCTTGCTAGTTTATTTGGTTTCCTGTAATTTGTTACTCCACCAGAGTAATGGCCAATTCTTTTGTATTACTTATTTTACATTCCTCAGTGCTCAGTGGTCAAGGAGGCCTTAAGCCCAAAATCCTGCTGACTATGCCAACTGTAGCGAGCACATACCCCAGTTACGGGGGAGGAATAATCACTCTTGATTCAGACTTGGTATAACACTCATTTATTCACACAGTAAGATTACAAGCAATATTCATCCTGTCTTCCAAATGGAAGCAGGAGTACCTCTCCGGGTACACAGGTCCGGACTCACCACGTCGGTTCCTCTGGATCTTGGGTCAGCCTTCCTCACGTCAGCCATGTCTGCACTGGGCGCAGGATCTCACGTCTCTGGCAGAGGAGAGTCGTCTCGCGCAATGGCCTGACGAGCTCTGATGGTCGGGTCTGGGGCTTCATCGTTTATATTCTTTCCTGGCTAGGTTTCTAGTCTTATCCCTACTTCCACACATAGCTTATAGCTTATCACTACTCCATTTGTGGTTTACTTACATCATTCTATTGCTTATCACTCCTGACCAGGGTTGTTCACCCTAGGCTTTACATGTGTACTTACATGTTCCTTCTGTTTCTGTTTCTTCAGAGTCTTTCTCCCTGACAGTTCCCAGTTTGGTCTCAGTTTATCGCCTTTGCCCCAGAAACATTTTTTTTGACACTGAAGTGGCAGCTTTTCCTGCCACTGAAGGTAGGGGCTTTTTGTCCATTTCTGTTTTCGGGATCTGTGAGGTTTGTGTTCATAAATTAAGCTTAGCAAGGGAGGTTTTTGCCATCTCTAAGCTCGCAGTGGGCTGTTTTCATTTGTCTGTGCTCTCAGAGCTTATGGCCTGAGGCAATCAACCCCTCAAGGGCTCCCTCACCTCACTGGGAGTCAGTCTAAACAAAGCTTTTCTCAAGAAGATGCTTTCTGATAGAAAAGAACGTTACTCCTTGTTAGTTCTGCTCTGGCTTGGCTCTTTATGCAGACAGCGTTTCTGACTCGGCAGCCCAACTGTAGATGTAGTTTGGCTTTACTGCTTTCCCAGAAAGGTCTTTTCTCTGATAGGAAAGCTTTTCTCAGATCTTTCTGCAGCTGTAGACCTATCAATCTCGGACTTGTAGGAAAGCGGGCAACTATACTGTTCCCACCGGCTTTAGCTTTGTTTGTTCATCAGCAATCTTCCCCTGTGTCCTGCACCTTCCTGCCTCAGCTCTGTGCTCCAGGAAGTTGTTTACAACTGCAGATACTCTAGCATCTCTGGAATGCACTCCAACTTGGAGGTAATGGCCACTTGCTTCTCAGTTGTTGGTTAGAAGCAAGGATACAATGCTAACAGAGAGGGTTTCTGCTCATCACTTCAGGGGATCTTTTCATTAGGGCAATTAATAGCACCCTTTCATGCTGTTAGACTTTCACTCAGAAACAAAACCCTCCATACCTCAGCTCAGCTGTAACTGAAAAAGCTTGACTTTTTTGCTTTTCCTGGGTAAACAATTTCCTGCTGGGCTCTTTATGGCTCTTCACTCACTCTCCCAAGCGTTTCCTCAGGGTATTCTGATCTGCTGCCTTTTACTAGCTTGAAGAGATAGAGCTTAGAAAAGGTTTTTAGGAAATCAAGCCCTGCCTCCCTCATTGCAGGGAGGATTTTTCTGGCTTGAAAGACAGGACTTAGAGAGGTTTTGCTGTCTTAACAGGTTTGTTGTTTTCCCTTAGAGCTAATCACAGGTGATTCCCCGTACTAATACCTTCAGGTGATTCTAATTTTTGTCTTTCTGAGAAAGTTAAAGGCTTCGGTTTTTAAGTTTAAGGGAGCTTTTTAGTTTGAAAGAGATTAAGGCTTTTGAGAGAGATTTTCCAAGAAAAGCTTTAGTTTGAAAGATTTTTTTCACGAGAAAGAAAGACCAAATTTTCCCCAAACTTCTGAGTTTTCATTTTTTTTTTTTTGGCTTCTTACACCCGCGTTTTTGCCTCAGGGAGAAATCACTTTTTCCTGTCACTTGGACTTAACATTTTAACTGTCCCCAGGCCAAAAGCTTCCATAGGAAACTTTTTTCTGTGTGATAAGTTCAAAGAAGAGTTTTTTTTTTTTAAACTACCCATAAAGCTCAAAGAAAGATTTTTCCCAGTTTGCATTCATAGCCCCAAAGTTAGAAAATTGAAGAGTTTTTCTGTCTAGTTGCCTTACTTATCTTAAATAATTTTTTTAACATAATATTACACTTCTAAGTTTTTCCTACACTATATTACTACTCTATACCTTATATTTATTTTTCACAGATAGAAATTGAGAAAGAGCTAGAAGATAGAAATTTTTTGCATCAGTTTACAATTTATTACTATATATTGCTTATATTATCTTTTTTCTCATTTTTCTTTATTAAGAAATTTTCTGCTCTACATACCACCCACAGATTCCATCTCCTCCCTCTTCCAACCCCCCAGCCCTCCCAAGCCACCCCACATCTCCACATCCCCCAAATCAAGGTCTCCCATGGGAAGTTAGCAGAGCCTGGCACACTGAGCCTAGGCAGGTCCAAGCCCCTCCCCACTGCACCAAGGCTGAGCAAGGCATCACACCACAGGCACCGGGCTCTCAAAAGCCTGCCCATGCACCAGGGATGAATCCATCCCCCTGCCTGGGTGCCCCGCAAACAATTCGAGCCAAACAACCATCTTGTGTATCCAGAGGGCCTAGTCCAGTCCCATGGGGGCTTCACAGCCACTAGTCTACAGTTCATGGGCTTCCACCAGGGTGGCTGGTCATCTTTGCATGTCTTCCCATCATGATCTCCACATCCCCTGCCTGCCGAATCCCTCCTCTCTCTCATCGATTGCATTCCCGGAGCTCAGCCTGGTGCCTGGCTGTGTGGATCTCTGCATCTGCCTCCCTAAGTCATTGGACAAAGGCTCTATGATGACATTTAGGTTATTCACTAGACCTGTCACCAGAGTAGACCAGTCCAGGCACCCTCTAGACCACTGCCAATACTCCCAGGTGGGGTCATCCTTGTGGATTCCTGAGAGCCTCCCTGGCACCCTGCCTAGAAGATAGAAATCTTTTTTTTTTTTTTTGTTTTTTTTTGTTTTTCGAGACAGGGTTTCTATGTGTACCTTTGTGCCTTTCCTGGATCTCGCTCTGTAGACCAGACTGGCCTTGAACTCACAAAGATCCACCTGCCTCTGCCTCCCGAGTGCTGGGATTAAAGGCATGCGCCACCACCGCCCGGCCAAGATAGAAACCTTTATAGAGGAGATATTTGAGCTGCAGCATTGGACATCCTTCCAGTCCTTTTCTTTCTTTTCTCTCGAGGATAAATCCCCCTGTCCATATATGTGTATATTCCATTAAACACTGGACATGTCCCTTTTTCCACTGGCAGGGCCTGACTTGCACTTTAACCAGAAACTCTGTAATAAAACTTATTTTCCCTTCCCCCGGACTTCCCTTCTGAAGCACAGCTCCCATCTTGCCCAGGACTTCCCTTCTGAAGCACAGGTTCTGGTCCCCGGGCAGGTGCCCTTCTACCACAACCGGGAAGGATCCCCTTCTCCAAGACCCCTGGCAGACCCTGCAGTCTCCACGCCCTGCCCCCACGCCCATCTGCCTGAGCCCCAAGCCTCTTCCTGAGACTTAGAGGCCGGCCCCCAGCTCCCATCTTGCCCAGGACTTCCCTTCTGAAGCACAGGTGAGTGCCCTAGCTTGCCCCCGACCCCATCCCTGGGCACCAGCCACTCCGGGGAAGACCTGCCCAACTTGGGCCCAGGTTCTGGTCCCCGGGCAGGTGCCCTTCTACCCCAACCGGGAAAGATCCCCTTCTCCAAGACCCCTGGCAGACCCTGCAGTCTCCACGCCCTGCCCCCACGCCCATCTGCCTGAGCCCCAAGCCTCTTCCTGAGACTTAGAGGCCGGCCCCCAGCTCCCATCTTGCCCAGGACTTCCCTTCTGAAGCACAGGTGAGTGCCCTAGCTTGCCCCCGACCCCATCCCTGGGCACCAGCCACTCCGGGGAAGACCTGCCCAACTTGGGCCCAGGTTCTGGTCCCCGGGCAGGTGCCCTTCTACCCCAACCGGGAAGGATCCCCTTCTCCAAGACCCTTGGCAGACCCTGCAGTCTCCACGCCCTGCCCCCACGCCCATCTGCCTGAGCCCCAAGCCTCTTCCTGAGACTTAGAGGCCGGCCCCCAGCTCCCATCTTGCCCAGGACTTCCCTTCTGAAGCACAGGTGAGTGCCCTAGCTTGCCCCCGACCCCATCCCTGGACACCAGCCACTCTGGGGAAGACCTGCCCAACTTGGGCCCAGGTTCTGCTCCCCGGGCAGGTGCCCTTCTAGCCCCACTGGGAAGGATCCCCTTCTCCAAGACCCCTGGCAGACCCTGCAGTCTCCACGCCCTGCCCCCACGCCCATCCGCCTGAGCCCCAAGCCTCTTCCTGAGACTTAGAGGCCAGGCCCCCCAGCTCCCATCTTGCCCAGGACTTCCCTTCTGAAGCACAGGTGAGTGCCCTAGCTTGCCCCGGACCCTATCCCTGGGCACCAGCAACTCCAGGGAAGACCTGCCCAACTTGGCCCCAGGTTCTGGTCCCTGGGCAGGTGCCCTTCTAGCCCCACCGGGAAGGATCTCCTTCTCCAAGACCCCTGGCAGACCCTGCAGTCTCCACGCCCTGCCCCCACACCCATCCGCCTGAGCCCCAAGCCTCTTCTTGAGACTTAGAGGCTGGCCCCCAGCTCCCATCTTGCCGTGGATTTCCCATCTGGAGAAGAGAGAGAGAGAGAGAGAGAGAGAGAGAGAGAGAGAGAGAGAGAGAGAGAGAGGAGAGCACCCATCCTCCCCCGGACTTCCCTTCTGAACAAGAGCTTCCATCCTGTCCCGGACTTCCAATTTGGACAAGAGAGCTCCCATCTGGACAAGAGAGAGAGACTTCCTGAATCTGTCAGCTCTGAACCAAGTGTGCGAATAAGGCCAAGAACGAACCACAAGGAGATGGGCAGACGTCAAGGCAGAAACACATACAACAAAATGAATAGTAATACACCATCACCAGGCCCTAGCCCTCCTCCAACACCTAGACCTGAACATCAGAAATTGGAAGAAGCAGAAGAAAATAGCCTTATGAATGTCATCATGAAGAAGCTAGAGGCTCGTGTAGAGGAAAAGACAAAAAAATGTGAAGAACGCTGTAAACAACTAGAGGAAAGGGCAAACAAATTAGAAGAAATCAATAAAGTCCTGGAAGAGAACAATAAAATACTGAAAGAAAATCAAGAAAAATCAATGAAACAAATGAAGGAAACAGTCCAAGACCTGAAAAGGGAAATAGAAAAAATGAAGAAGACACAAACAGAGGGAATGCTGGAAATAGAAAATCTGAGAAAACGATTGGGAACTTCAGATGCAAGTATAATCAACAGAATGCAAGAGATGGAAGAGAGGATCTCTAGCGTTGAAGATACAATAGAAGAAATGGATTCATCAGTCAAAGAAAACACTAAAGTCAACAAAGTCATGAACCAAAATGTCCAAGAAATTTGGGACACCATGAAAAGACCAAACCTACGAATAATAGGGGTAGAAGAAGGAGAAGAATACCAACTCAAGGGCACAGAAAATATATTCAACAAGATCATAGAAGAAAACTTTCCCAACTTAAAGAAGGAAATGCCTATGAAGATACAGGAAGCCTATAGAACACCAAACAGACTAGACCCCCAAAAAAAGTCCCCTCGCCACATAATAATTAAACAATTAAACGTACAGAATAAAGAAAGAATATTAAGAGCAGCAAAGGAAAAAGGCCAAGTGACATATAAAGGCAAACCTATCAGAATAACACCCGATTTCTCAATGGAGACTTTGAAAGCCAGAAGGTCCTGGACAGATGTAATGCAGACATTAAGAGACCATGGATGTCAGCCTAGACTAATATACCCAGCAAAACTTTCAATCGTCATAGATGGAGTGAACAAGACATTCCATGACAAAGCCAGATTTAAACAATATTTATCCACAAACCCAGCCCTACAGAAAGCACTAGAAGGAAAATTCCAACCTAAGGAAGTCAGATACAACCTCGAAAACACAGGCAATAGATAAAGCCACAGCAGTAGACCCCAACGAAGAAAAGTACACACACATCACCACCAAAAAATAACAGGAATGAACAATCACTGGACATTAATATCCCTCAATATCAATGGACTTAATTCACCTATAAAAAGACATAGGCTTACAGAATGGATACGAAAGCAGGACCCATCTTTCTGCTGCATACAAGAAACACATCTCAAATTCAAAGATAGACACTACCTAAAAATAAAAGGCTGGGAAAAGACTTTCCAATCAAACGGTCTTAAGAAACAAGCGGGTGTAGCCATCCTGATATCCAGCAAAATAGACTTCAAACTAAAATCAATCAAAAGAGATCAAGAAGGGCATTACATACTCATCACAGGAAAGATCCACCAAGATGAAGTCTCAATTCTGAACATTTATGCCCCAAACACAAGGGCACCCACATATGTAAAAGAAACATTATTAAAGCTTAAATCACATATAAAACCCCACACATTAATAGTGGGAGACCTCAACACCCCACTTTCACCACTGGACAGATCCCCCAAATCGAAACTTAACAGAGAAATAAAGGACTTAATTGATGTCATGACTCAAATGGACTTAATCGACATCTACAGAACATTCCATCCTAACAAAAAAGAATATACCTTCTTCTCAGCACCCCATGGAACCTTCTCTAAAATCGACCACATACTTGGTCACAAAGCAAATCTAAACAGATACAAAACAATTAGAATAACCTCCTGTGTTCTATCAGACCACCATGGTCTAAAGTTGGATTTCAACAACAACAAAAACTACAGAAAACCTACAATCTCATGGAAACTGAACAATACCCACCTGAATCACCAATGGGTTAAGGAAGAAATAAAGAAAGAAATTAAAGACTTCCTAGAGATCAACGAAAATGAAGACACCACATATCCAAACCTATGGGACACTATGAAAGCAGTACTAAGAGGGAAATTCATAGCACTAAACGCCCACATAAATAAGCTGGAGAAATCTCACACTAGTGACTTAACAGCACACCTGAAAGTTCTAGAACAGGAAGAAGCAAAGTCTCCCAGGAAAAATAGATGCCAGGAAATTATCAAAGTGAGAGCTGAAATCAATAAAATAGAAACAAAGAGAACAATACAAAAAATTAATGAAACAAAGAGTTGGTTCTTTGAGAAAATCAACAAGATAGACAAGCCCTTATCCAAACTAACCAAAAGACAGAGAGAGAGCATCCAAATCAACAAAATCAGAAATGAAAAGGGGGACATAACAACAGACATTGAGGAAATCCAGAGAATCATCAGGTCATACTTCAAAAACCTCTATTCCACAAAACTGGAAAACCTAAAAGAAATGGATAATTTTCTGGATAGGTACCACATACCTAAATTAAATCAAGACCAGATAAACTATTTAAATAGTCCAATAACCCCTAACGAAATAGAAACAGTCATTAAAAGTCTCCCAACCAAAAAAAGCCCAGGACCAGATGGTTTCAGTGCAGAATTCTACCAGATCTTCAAAGAAGAGTTAATACCAATACTCTCTAAATTGTTCCATACAATAGAAACAGAAGAAACATTACCAAACTCCTTCTATGAGGCTACAATTACCCTGATTCCCAAACCAAACAAGGATACAACAAAGAAAGAGAACTACAGACCGATCTCCCTCATGAACATTGATGCAAAAATACTCAATAAAATACTAGCAAACAGACTCCAAGACCACATCAAAACAATTATCCACCATGATCAAGTAGGATTCATTCCAGGGATGCAAGGATGGTTCAACATACGAAAGTCTGTCAATGTGATACACCATATAAACAAACTCAAAGAAAAAAACCACATGATCATCTCACTAGATGCCGAAAAGGCATTTGACAAAATCCAACACCCCTTCATGATAAAGGTCTTGGAGCGATCAGGAATACAGGGAACATACCTAAACATAATAAAGGCAATTTACAGCAAGCCAACAGCCAACATCAAATTAAATGGAGAGAAACTCAAAGCAATTCCACTAAAATCAGGAACGAGGCAAGGCTGTCCGCTCTCCCCATACTTATTCAATATAGTACTTGAAGTTCTAGCCAGAGCAATAAGACAACATAAGGAGATTAAGGGGATACAAATTGGAAAGGAAGAAGTCAAGCTTTCCCTATTTGCAGATGACATGATAGTATACTTGAGCAACCCCAAAGATTCCACCAAGGAACTGATACAGCTTATAAACACCTTCAGCAACATAGCAGGATACAAGATCAACTCCAAAAAATCAGTAGCCTTCCTATATACAATGGACAAAAAAGCGGAGAAGGAAATCAGAGATACATCACCCTTTACTATAGCCACAAATGACATAAAATACCTTGGGGTAATACTAACCAAGCAAGTGAAGGACCTATATGACAAGAACTTTAAGTCCCTGAAAAAAGAAATTGAAGAAGATGTCAGAAAATGGAAAGATCTCCCATGCTCATGGATAGGCAGAACTAACATAGTAAAAATGGCAATCTTACCAAAAGCAATCTACAGATTCAATGCAATCCCCATCAAAATACCAACACAATTCTTCACAGACCTGGAAAGAATAATACTCAACTTCATATGGAAAAACAAAAAACCCAGGATAGCCAAAAGAATCCTGTACAATAAAACAACCTCTGGAGGCATCACGATCCCTGACTTCAAGCTGTACTATAGAGCTACAGTAATAAAAACAGCTTGGTACTGGCATAAAAACCGACATGTGGACCAATGGAATCGAATTGAAGACCCTGATATTAATCCGCACACCTATGAACAAATAATTTTTGACAAAGAAGCCAAAAGTGCACAATGGAAAAAAGAAAGCATCTTCAACAAATGGTGCTGGCAAAACTGGATATCAACATGTAGAAGGCTGCAAATAGATCCATATCTATCACCGTGCACAAAACTTAAGTCCAAGTGGATCAAGGACCTCAACATAAATCCAGCTACTCTGAACCTGCTAGAAGAGAAAGTAGGAAGTAGTCTTGAACACATTGGCATAGGAGACCACTTTCTAAATAGAACACCAGTAGCACAGACACTGAGAGAAACAATCAATCAATGGGACCTCTTGAAACTGAGAAGCTTTTGTAGGGCAAAGGATACGGTCAACAAAGCAAAGCGACAGCCTACAGAATGGGAAAAGATCTTCACCAATCCCACATCTGACAGAGGACTGATATCCAGAATATATAAGGAACTCAAGAAATTAGACATCAAAATGCCCAACAGTCCAATTAAGAAATGGGCTATAGAACTAAACAGAGAATTCTCAACAGAGGAAACTCAAATGGCTGAAAGACATTTAAGGAATTGCTCAACATCCCTAATCATCAGGGAAATGCAAATCAAAACAACTCTGAGATACCACCTTACGCCTGTCAGAATGGCTAAGATCAAAAACACTGAAGACACCTTATGCTGGAGAGGATGTGGAGCTAGGGGAACTCTCCTCCACTGCTGGTGGGAATGCAAGCTTGTACAACCACTTTGGAAATCAATATGGCGATTTCTTAGAAAATTGGGAATCCATCTCCCCCAAGATCCAGCTATACCACTCTTGGGCATATACCCAAGGAATGCTCAACCACACCACAAGAGCACTTGTTCAGCTATGTTCATATCAGCGTTGTTTGTAATAGCCAGAACATGGAAACAACCTAGATGCCCTTCAACTGAAGAATGGATAAACAAAATGTGGTACATATACACAATGGAATACTACTCAGCAGAGAAAAACAATGACATCATGAGGTTTGCAGACAAATGGATGGATCTAGAAAAAATCATCCTGAGTGAGGTATCCCAGACTCAGAAAGACAAACATGGTATGTACTCACTCATAACAGGATACTAGATGTGGAACAAGGATGACTGGACTGCTACTCACATCACCAGGCAGGCTACCTGGAAAACAGGACCCCAAGAAAGACACAGGGATCGCCCAACGACAGAGAAATGGAATGAGATCTACATGAACAGCCTGGACAGGAGTGGGGGTAGTGAAGGGCGAGGGTCGAGGGAAAGAGAGCTTGGGTGAGTGGGAGATCCCAGCTGGATCAACAACAGAGAGGGAGAACAAGGAATAGGAGACCATGGTAAATGAAGACCACATGAGAATAGGAAGAAACAAAGTGCTAGAGAGGCCCACAGAAATCCACAAAGATACCCCCACAACAGACTGCTGGCAATGGTCGAGAGACAATCCGAACTGACCTACTCTGGTGATGGGATGGCCAAACACCCTAATTGTCGTTCTAGAAACCTCATCCAACTACTGATGGATCTGGAGGCAGAGATCCATGACTAGGCCCCAGGTGGATCTCTGGGAGTCCAATTAGCGAGAATGAGGAGGGTTTATATGAGAGAGAATTGTTGAGACCAAGGTCGGATAAAGCACAGAGACAAATAGCCAAACAAACGGAAACACATGAAATATGAACCAATGGCTGAGGGGTCACCAACTGGATCAGGCCCTCTGAGTGGGTGAGACAGTTGATTGGCCTGATCTGTTTGGGAGGCATCCAGGCAGTGGGACCGGGTCCTGTGCTCATTGCATGAGTTGGCTGTTTGAAACCTGGGGCCTATGCAGGGTCCCTTGGCTCAGCATGGGAGGAGGGGACTGGACCTACCTGGACTGAGTCCACCAGGTTGATCTCAGTCTGTGGGGAAGGCTTTGCCCTGGAGGAGATTGGAATGGGGGGCGGGCTGGGGGGAAGGTGAGGGGGGCGGGAGGGGGGAGAACAAGGGAATCTGTGGCTGATATGTAGAACTGAATTGTATTGCAAAATAAAAAAAAAAAACTTATTTTCCTTTGTCTTTAGTCCCTTCCCCCCCTTTTTTAGTCCCTGTTCATGGCACCATTCTGTGGGGCGTTTACCCACCAAACCCACAATTCCCCAGAGTTTTCTTGAGTGTGAGTAGCAGGAAATATTAGAAGGATTTAGGTTGTGGAGATAAACAAATAGAAAATACAAGATAGCCTCGAGAGGGCCTGGAACCTATTCCAATGGGTCCTGAGTGTCTCTGTCCCAGGGTATTTATAGAAACGCCAAGGGGTAGAGCAAAAGATCTCCCCTCAGCACAGCCAAGTGCAGATCATCTCAGACACCTACACTCAGCCCGTGGTCCTAACTATTCTCTCTATGAGGACCCGCTGGGTAAAGGCACAAGGAACCTGAAAATGGGCTCCCACAACCAGGGAACTCCTACAACACATCAACTCCTTCAGTAATGTGGCAGGATACAAGATTAACTCAAAAAAATTAGTAGCCCTTCTATATACAAATGATAAATGGGCTGAGAAAGAAATCAGAGAAACATTACCCTTTACAGTAGCTACAAATAATACAAAATACCTTGTAGTAACTCTAACTAAGCAAGTGAAAGACCTGTATGACAAGAAACTTAAGTCTCTGAAGAAAGAAATTGAAGAAGATATCAAAAAATGGAAAGATCTCCCATGCTCATGGATAGGAAGGATTAACATAGTAAAACTAGCAATCTTACCAAAAGCAGTCTACAGATTCAATGCAACCCCCATCAAAATCCCAATACAGTTCCTTTATTTTATAAGATCGTTTTGGATATCCTGGTTTTTTGTTTTTCCATATGAAGTTGAGTATTGTTCTTTCAAGTTCTGTGAAAGAGCAATACTCTTCCTCTCTCTCCCTCTTCCCCTCTCCCCCTCTATGTCTCCCCCCCTCTCCCCCCCTCTCTCTTCCCTTCTCCCTCTCCCCACCTCTCTTTCTCTCTCTGTCCTGCTCTGCTTCTCTCACAGACAGTTCCTGTCTGCTGGCTATGTTCAGTCTGCTTCTTTCTCTTTCTGCTCTGAATTCTTCCGGATGCCTCTAGCTGCTCTCTCTCTCTCTCTCTCTCTCTCTCTCTCTCTCTCTCTCTCTCTCTCTCTCTGTCTCTCTCTCTCTCTCTGTCTCTCTCTCTTACAATAAAAACCTTCCCCTTACCTATACAATGGAGTGATTATAGAGTCAGTTTATCTAATGCCAAGAAACAGTTTAAAATTTTTCATAGTATATTTTAATTGAAAATCATTAAAAATTTGTGTACAGAGTTCAATATATAGAATGTCCTCTTTCAGAGGAATATTTTTCTTTTGAATTTCTATATGTTTTAAAATTCTTGCTAATGTAGATATCAATTTGACTGCTTCAAAGGACTGTCAATCAACTGCAGCACCAACTAGGAAGAAAAGCAAAAGCCAGAATTACTAGCAGTATCATCAGGAACATCGGTGGCATCATCAAGAGGATTATGGGCAGCAGCATCAGTGTCGTTAATGGCATCATCTCATGCAGTATCATCAGCATCATTGTGTATAAGGTGTGTGAATTGGAAGCTCCTTTTTTTTGTTTTATGCTGTTTGTTTTGGAGTGTTTCAGAGATGATGCTATCCTCACAAGTCAGTGTATGTCCACAGAAAAGGCAGACACTGACTAGCATTTAACAGTTAGATATCTCTGTATATGCTTAGCCACTCCAAAAACACAAGGTTATCACTGGGAGAGAAAATAATTCTCATTCCAGAACAGGAGACAACCATGATCCAGCTAACATTATTTGGTCAGTTTTGGTGGACTGAACTGACTTTGTTACTTTTACATTATATATTTTCAATACAATTGGGGGAAAATCACTTTCTTCTGGTACCAGGTAAAGCCTATGTAGCCCCATATAAAGCATGGAATTTATTAATCATAAGTATTAGCACCAAAGAGAGTTAGTTTTCTGGGACAAAAATCATCTATTTTAAACCACTGTTTGTGGACTAACTTACCCTGGCCATCGTTCTTTTTACTGGAAGCTTCTTGGTAAGATCTCCAGACTACCCTTGTAGAATCTGGTATATCACCCATGTATAGGTCAGACCTGTTGTTGGTGCTCATGCTTGGTCTGAAGCGGCCAGTTGGATGTGCAGTGTGAAAAGCTAGGTCAGCGTCATTAGCAGGATCCTTAGTGTCACTGGGACCACAGAGAGGAGCAGATTCTAGATCAATACTGAGCTTGTCAAGAGCCAGGTCAGCATTGTGAGGAGGGTCCCTGGCGTCACCAGTGCGGTGACCAGGAGCAAGCTCAGGGTCAGTGTGCGGTTGCCATCTTTGGTGCTCAGTGCTGTCAGCCAAAGCAACTGCACGGGCCAATTGAGCCTTGAAAGCCTTGTCCATGTCACCCAAGTCACCTGCATCACGAGGGCAGGCAGCAGGAGCTGGTTCAACATGTGCGGTAGCCCGCAGTGCAGCGATTCTGTGCTCAAAAGACTCGAAAACGGGTATATGCAGATACCCTGACTTCTTTTCTTTAACCTTTAAAAAATATTGAGATATTACCTTTCATTAAAAATTTTATGATTTTTCATAAATCATTTTCATTTTAGCACTTGTCTGTTAATGTCACAGTCTTGATTTTTGTCTCCAAATGTTTGTTGTTTAGTCTAATTTTATCATTACAGTCGCTGATATCTTGTAACCTCTGCTTCCTTTGTGCTTGAGTAAAAGGCCCAGGATTTTCAGGAACCTCCAAAGGAACCTTCTCAGATTTATGCCTTTCTTCCTCTGCTCTTGGCTACCTAACATCATCATTCTCTGTATAATGGGGAGATATAAAAATAAAAGGACAAAATGTGTCCTCTCCAAATGTTATGACCTGGATTTTACATTCCAGCCAGATTAATAGAATGTGAAAGGAGGAGCTTCAGGAATGAAAGGAACCTCTCCCTTCTGTACTACGTAGTCCTTTCCTTATGGCCTTTCACAATTGTTCATTGGGACCCTGAGAATAGCGAAACAGTGAAAGTGACCTGAACATTTGTGAACAAAGTGTGTCACTACCCATAGCAGTGGGGAGCTGCTGAGCTGCAAGTATGGATTCTGAAGATGCCTTCTGACCTCTTACACCTTAACCATGACTGTTATATGTGTGAGCAGTGGCCTATTCCAGCACCACTGTGGTGGCTTGAATGAGAACAGCCCCAATACACTCAAACATTTGAATGCTTGGTCCCCAGTGGGTGGAACTATTTTGGAAAGATTAGGAGGTGTGGCCTTGTTGGAGGGGATGTTTCACTGGGGGGTGGGCATACATGTATGTGTGTATTCATGTGCTTGTGTGTGTTATGCTGCTGCTGTGTGTGAAGACCAGAGAACAACTTTCAGGATCTGGCTCTCTCCTTCTCTGGGTGAAGCAGGGTCTCTCACTGTTTCTGCTACTCTGTGTGTTTCAGTCTGGCTGGCTTGTGAGTTTCAGAGCTGTTCTATGCTCTCAGCCTCCATTATGGATTTAGGGGTGCTGGGATTATGCATGTCAGACACTTGCTACTTGTAGTGCTTTCTGGGATGGAATTCAGGTCATTAGACTTGCAAAGCAAGTGCTCTGACCCTCTGAGCTGTGTTTCTGGCCCATATATGTATGTGAGTTTGTTTGTTATCGGTTCAGAATGAAAATGATAAAGAGAAAACCATGAACTTGGCATGTGAGCTTTCTCATTTTTCAAAGCCAGGTATCATCCATGTACACACCTGTGTCATTATAACCTTGGTGTGACTATACCTCTTTACAAAGACTTCTATTTGGCAATCCGATAGCATGTGGTGGAGAACTGATATTATCTATCTCAGACTGTGACTTTATACTATTTATACTGCTATTAGCAGGTGGCTTCTGGGAAAGTCTTGTGTTAGTTTGGTTTTCAGTGTGTTTAAGAGTAGAAAAGTGATGTCTTTTTTCTTGCAGACACATGATTTAATTCTTTGAAGGATGAAAACTATAGTCCTTTTGGTTTGCCAGACTCTGGCATGTCTAATATCTATTTACGATTATTGTTATTGGAGTTCATATTCTAATCATTTGCTTATCAAAGATGTGATTCCTTTCAGGCCCACTCTAACTCTTGCATAGTTGTCATACTCAACACCATTATCGTTTACTTTCCGCATCATCATAAAAATTCTACATTAGTATTAAATTCTTCTATTTATATTAAGTATGTTAACTTCCTGGGTTATCACTCTTACAGTCTAATGAATTTTCACTTAAATCTTAAAAGATGACTGGAAAGTGAACGTACGTGATGAAGAACATAAGAAAGGTTCAAGAACATTTTCAAGCTAGGTTTCTTTTGTCTGCAACAATCCACAGTATTGAAAAGACAAGCTGTTCAGAAGATACTATCTTATCTTACAGTAAAGTACTGTACTTTTCCACATGGTGGGAATTACCTTTGTGGATATTTCTCTTCTAGAGTCATCAGGTACAGGCTCTTCCTTAGGATGAATAATAAGTTCAGCATTTTCAAGTTGTTCATGAACCATCTCCTTTACATTTTCTCTGATGTACTTTTTAAGGTGTTTGTACTGTAGTGAATTCTGCTGGTCTATTGTCACCTCATCAGTTTTCACAGAAGGCCATGACCATAAAGATGCATATTCAACATTGCACTTCTCCTTTTCTTGATCTTCAGTGATTTTCTATAGACAAGAAAATTGAGGGTTACTCTGATTGATTCAGACTCATGGGTTTTGTGTTTTGGTGCACTTGTTTTCAAAATGGCTTTTTTGTGTCCTTACATTTTATGGGATATGGGAACAGAAAAAAATAAGAAACTACATAATATTTAACAGGAATTTCTTTATATATGATCAGCTACTCCAAAGTCACTGGACTATCAATAATAAATGTAAATAATTTATAGCCTTAGCTTAGACTAGGAGAGAAACATGATTCAACAAACTTAACCTAGTAAATGTTGATAAGAATGAACACATATTATTTCATGCTTATTTATATATTTATTATTTTTTTCAAAAAATGAATGACATACATGGTTCTGGATCAGATATAAGCTCTCAGCTGCTGCTCCAGTGCCATGCCTACCTGCCTGCTGCCATGATCCCAGGCATGTTGGTCATGGATTTTCCTTCTGAAACTGTAAGCAAGCCCTCAACCAAATGCTTTCTTTGATAAGTTGCCTTGGTCATGTTGTCTTATAGCAGTAGAAAATTAACTACATATATAACCTATGTTAAGAGTCACTGGGTTGATTTTATGCCTTTATTCCCTCTCTCGGTATAGACACTGATGACACCTAGAGACCAGGAGGCAGAGTTAATTCTCTAAAGTTGTCGTGAGTGATTGGTAATAGGAAACTACACATTTAAGCCTTGGGAATGATCTTTTTACTTCAAACTAACTTAATGCCTATTACTGACACATTGCTCATAACATCAATTGTTAATCAGGAGGCTTAAATTTTAAGATACATGTATCATTTGGGGACACTTTACAAACAGGTCAAAAAACATTTTCAGAGTAAAACTGACCTCAATTATAACTGTATTCTAAAAATCAAGTTTATCTGGAAGTTACTACAAATTCTAAGAGTTTGTTTTGTAAATTTCTATACTTCTGTACATTTTCTTGGTCTCTATACTAAATTTTTATGCAAATTATAAACCATAAATAAAAATGCAATGGTTTTTTCAAGGAGAATTTAGATATGATCCATATGGATAGTATTTAGAGCAATGAAGCTGTTAAGTCAGAGCACCTTGAAAAAGCAAGAATAAAGAGAGGGATGTAATATCTTTATTAACCTATTAAAGCTTACATATTCTCTTGTAGGAGTAGAACTTTTATAATATAAAGGAAGTAGAAGCTTGTTTTAGTGATAGGACTTCAAGCCACATTTCATATTCATGGACAAAATGCTCTAACACTGAGCCACATCCGGAACCCTAAATTCAATCCCATTTTGAAGACCTATCAATAATTTAAACCATCTCAATATAAGTCAGTACTAACCACCTTAAAAACACTAAAGTCTTTGTATGATGTATAACAAAGAGTTTTTAAGTTCTAATGTTTATAGTGGCAAAGTGAGTGACATCAAGAAGTACAGTCTGGTCCTTAGCACATTGATGCACATGCATGCCTCATTTGTAGGGTACCAGTCTGTAACCCTGGATCAAAGGACATCAGGTTCAATTCTTTAACAGCAAAGGTCGAGGGAAAGAGAGCTTAGGGGAGCGGGAGATCCCAGTTGGATCAAGAACAGAGAGGGAGAACAAGGAATAAGACACCATGATAAATGAAGACCACATGAGAATAGGAAGAAGCAAAGTGCTAGAGAGGTCCACAGAAATCCACAAAGATACCTCCACAATAGACTACTGGCAATGGTCAAGAGACAGCCCAAACTGACCTACTCTGGTGATAGGATGGCCAAACACCCTAATTGTCGTGCTAGAAACCTCATCCAATGACTGAGGGAACCAGATGCAGAGATCCACGGCCAGGCCCCAAGTGGAGCTCCAAGAGTCCAATTGGCGAGAAAGAGGGGGGTTTGTATGAGCAAGAATTGTTGAGATCAAGGTTGGACAAAGCACAGGGACAAATAGCCAAACGAATGGAAACATATAAACTATGAACCAATAGCTGAGGAGCCCCCAACTGGATCAGGCCCTCTAGATAAGTGAGACAGTTGATTAGCTTGATCTGTTTGGGAGGCACACAGGCAGTGGGACCGGGTCCTGTGCTCAGTGCATGAGCTGGCTGTTTGGAACCTGGGACTTATACAGGGACACTTGGCTCAGCCTGGGAGGAGGGGACTGGACCTGCCTGGACTGAATCTACCAGGTTGAACTCAATCCCCAGGGGAGTCTTTGCCCTGGAGGAGATGGGAATGGGCTGGAAGGAAGGAAGGTGGGGGAGGACAAGGGAATCCGTGGCTGATATGTAAAATTAAATTAAATAAAATTAAAAAATGATCAACTGAAAACCCTGATTGTTCATGAAATTTCCGGAAGTTTAACTTGTAGATGTAATTCTAAATGGTCTTATTAAATAAGAAACACAGAGCCAAATGCAGAGTTAAAAGCTCAGAGATCAGAGAGCAATAGCCAAGAGCTGAGACCACCTTCTCACCACTCTGCTGCCATCCTTCCCCTGAGAAAGAGACCTACTTCCTGTGTGTCTGTATTTTTATTACTTTTCTTTTCTGCCTTCTCATTGGCTCTAAACCCAACCACATGACTTTCTCATCACTGCCTGTCAATACAGACCTCCAAGTCTCTATGGTTGGTACTTGGATTAAAGGCTCAGGTCACCATGCTGGCTGTGTCCTTGAACACACAGACTCTGCCTGCCTGCCATGTGATCGGATTAAGGGTGTGTGCTACCACTGCCAGACTTCTACTTAATGCCTATGACCTCTGATCCCCAGGCAACTTTATTTATTAACATACAAATAAAATCACATTTCAGCACAAGTAAAATATCACCATATTTCCCCTTTCTATTCTAATAAAAAAGGAAAATAGTTATAACTAATATAAGAAAAACTATATACAATAAGTACAATAACTATATACAATATATACAGGCAATAAATACTTAAACAATGTCTAGTCCATTTGCTTTTGACAAATTCAGCAAAAATATTCCATTATCTATCCTATTTTGGTAAGTCCAAAATGTACCTGATTCACTTTCTATCCTAACTTATATTACTAACAGAACTATCTTATAATGTCTTTCAAATTTATACACTTACACCTCTTTAGTGAGCTTCTTTTCTAAAATTCTTAAGGAACACTATAACTATAACTACGAATTTTCAACTAGCTATAACTATAACTATCTAATCTTCAACTCTCTCAGATACCCAAGAAGGAAATAATATTACCTAAAACAACAGGAAGTGCAAACAAGTGACTTCCAAAAAAATTGTGAGTTGACAGAAACAGCCAGCTGCCTGGACAGTCACCCAAGGTTTCTCTGCAACGTTGGGACATCATCTTCAGCCTACAGGCTTAGCATATCTGAAAGACTCATTTGTGAAGTAGGATGTACACAAGGTCAACAGTTCGACCTCACATTTGGTTAGAGCAGTACATGTACCAGAAATAACTGAATTCCACTAGTGTCCTGTCATGATTCAGGATTTTAAATTCTGGAAATTGCTCATGGTTTTTTTTTTTTTTTTTTTTTTTTTTTTTTTAAATTCAGCTGTCCTTTCTTCTTGACTTGTATGTGGCTTCATCTCGGCATCCTGTTCTTCTCAGCTTGTGGGTGGCTTTAACTCTTTTATTAAATGTGAGTCTACCATTGAGAGGTTAGACTCTGTCAGCTTAGTTACTCTTTCAAGAATAACTGTTTCAGCTACTGTTCCACTGCACATCAGAAGCCATCGGCCCACTGCCTGTTCAGCTGCCTGAGAAGAAAAGGGCACTGTACCTTTTCCGGATTGTGAAGGCCACTTCAGGGATGGTGCCATATTGTCCTGGCCTCAGAAGATACCTTTTGATAAAGCCATAACCACAGTTGTTTTGGCAAGAATCGGTAGTCCTTTGTTTCGTGTCCTGTCTGTCTGTTTTGTCCTGTTTGTCAGCAGTTGATTCGAGGATACTTTGTTGTCCAGTGGCTAACTTTTGCCACAATGAAAGTTAATTCCATGTGCAGTTTCTTCAATGCCCATATTTTCTCTGAAGTAGATTGGTACTGCCAGGAACTGACATGTCTCATAGTCATAAAAAATTTCTAAGTTATTAAAACTTTTTAAATGCCATATTCTGTAGATCTCTGAAAGGTTTGAAGATGACCTGTTTATCTCAAATATATCTGCTCAATCTTGAAAACATATCTAATATGACTACCAGTTCGAGTGTAATGTCTAACTACTAACTTTCATTTCTTTATATCCTAATAGTTGGTAATAATAACATTCAAGGATTAGCAAATTGCATTCCATTGTTAAATGAATTGTATGAGAACAATATCTTGAATAAGATTAGAAATATTTGTATGGCATTTTCTAACAATCTCAATCTCAATATATATAATTTGTATACAATATACAAAAGTCCAATCCAATATAAAGTATTTAAAACTAGTAATTGTCTTTTAAAAGTAGATTCAATAATCTATCTTTTTATCTATATTGTATCTATATCTTCTTTTTACTTTTTAGAGTAGATTCAATAATCTACCCTGTATTCTATCATTTCCATATATCATTTTTTTAAAAAATAAGAACCTTAAATCTAATTTCCTTTGCTTAGCCCTTTTCCTAACCCTTAACAACAACTTGTAACCAACCCTCCTAAACAATGAAAATCATCCCAAAACCCATTAAAAGACCAAAAAACCACCCGCCCCACGCCAACTCTTTGGGAATGTGGGCGTCGTATTCTTAAAGTTGCTTCCTGCTGGATATGGGCAAAGGCATCTTTATTCTGGAAAGAAAAATTTTGGGTTAATTGTCAAATTCTAGGAAAGGTAGCTATATCCTTTGTTGTCCAGTCTGTGCATAATGCCAAAGTTCAGGGCTTATCTCAAGTAAGTAGTCTTTGAAACTGGATCATCTCAGCTAGCCATCTCAAAATTGCTCTGAGCAGTTTGTAGTCCAAAGCTGATCTGTAGATGATGTTTGTCAGCTTAGAGTTATTATTATTGTCCATGTGGAATTATTGTTGTTGTGGGGCCCCATCTTCTTCCTGGAGATTTCAGTTGATGTTAGGCCTGGCCATGATTTCCTGCAGAAAACTGATAAAGACTTGAAACAAAGACATATATAGGCAGCTAATTGAAGCCGTTTTTTCTAGAATTAGTTAGTACTCTATATGACCATTAACATCTTAACAAAGTTTAATATATATATTAATCTTGTAAATTTTGATATAAAATTTATACTTTAAGAAAAGTTTAAAGAATCAGAATAGAATCAAAGAATTGAGATTAGTAGTAATAGAATAGTCCCTTAAATTTTTTGTTTGTTTGTTTGTTTGTTTTCTCCTGTCCCGTATCAGAAGATGGCTCTTTTCTTCTGGCATGATACAGGGAGTTTGCATTTTCCTTTTAACAACATACTTGGGTCTAAAGAAGGAGAGAGCCATTCTCCAACTCCAAAGCCAGCTTTAAATTCTAATTGAACTGGGACTATAAGAAGACCATTAGTGTTAAATGTCTGTAGAGAAGAGCAGAAACAAACATTTAGGAAGACTTATAAAATTTTATAGATGATATACCAATAGGCCACTTTACTCTTTTTCTTGGGACCTTTTTATTTTAGTTAATTTGTCCTTTTTCTTCAGTTGTCTCATTTGTCCAGTGTTCTTCAGATTCCTTAGCTTTCATTCTCCTAAAAGACAAAAAGAAAAACCTTTCCCCAAGACTAACTTTGGGGAGGTTCCCTTTTGGCAAGTTATTATCTGATTAATTGAAAAGGCATGTGTTAATGGTATAAGTTAGTTTAAATTGGATGGTCATGATGGTTGATGAACTATCACCTCTTATAATTAAGAGGTCTCTCTTGTTTAAATTGAACTTTAATCAATTTTGATGGTATCCACAGTTTATCTTCTCCTGTAGAAACAAAAGCAACACCTCTTGCAATGTTTCAGTTTGTGGAAGGAACTAAGTGGTACCAGCTGTTGCCTACACCCAGTCCCTTCATGTCAATGGTTTCCAATAGCTTGTGTACAAAGAAAGCATTTATGTGTGAATTTTTCTCTCTGTAGTATCATTTTTATTAAAATGCTAGAATATAGATAAAAGGGTTCAAACAATCTGTTTCTAACTCATTAATTTATCCCTTATTCACATTGAGTTTCTTCAGACTGTTAAATGGACAATTGATTCCATAGGATGAGTGAAGTTAAATTACTAAATAGAGTCTTACTGCTGTTCTTATAGACAATAAGCTAGATGGATCTCAGTGTAGAACACTGCCACACTAATGATGTCAGGGTCTGCGAGTTTAATAGACATGTTGAGATAGGATACAGCCTAGCTTCAATTAAAACAAAACAAAACAACAACAATACAAAAAAACTGATTATTTGAGGTCACTGTGTTGTTGACAGGAACAAAAATAAAGGGTCAAGAAATCCTTAAGCGGCCAGACTCCATTCATTAAAAGAACACCCATTGGAAAATTTTAGTAGCTCTTATAAATGTCTGCAAAGGACTAATAGCTGTAAGGAAAACAATGTTATACTCAAAGCAAATGTCAGTGCAAAATAATATTTGTATTAACTTCTCCAGCATGAAAAAAGAAAGGCTGACAAAGGGGGAATTGCATGGGATAGATATGGAAATAAGACCTCCATTATGAAACCTAATTTCTTCCAGAGATGCCTTAAGTAGCTGAGATCTGGGAGTTCCCATACTGTACTGATCACTGATTCATGTCTAGTGTCAGAGGCTAGAGGGATATTTTTACATAAATATTTTAACATGTCTATGCCCAGTCCCTATGAGATGTTGTATGCTATACAATCTTTTGTGTCTGTCCTCTTTCACTTAGCATTTTGAATTATTGATACCCTCCTGGCTGTATGCAACGTAATCTGCTGGGGAAAAGCCATCAAGAGTCTCACCCAGCCATGAATCTTGTGAACTGCGATAATGACCAGTATGGCAAGACAAGACCATGCTGTAGTAGACAGCTTCACCCTCTGTAGTATACAGATGTTAAAATATATACATATATTCATATAAGTGAAGTTTAATGGTGTTACTATATAATAGGGATCAGTTTTTCTCCTAGACACCATAGTCTATCAAAAAGTTCAGTATAGGCGTAGTAATACTTTTTTCAGTCCCATATATAGCCTCCCTCTCCAAATTAGGAGATATTGTGGTGGTTCTTGATTAACCTTCAAAACTCAATGGTATGAGTCTTTTGCTGAAGATGTTATGTACTTGAGTCATAGAACATGAAGAAATCAATCTGGTACTAACCTGGAAGCTCCATCCCTCTGGGCTAGCTTTCAAAGTATTAGAAGGTGGTTTTCACACTACCAGAGAGGAAAGATCATCAACAGTCTTACCCATTTGTCAACCCTGTGAGCTACAATAACCACCAGCCTGGCAAGCCATGCACACAGGTGCAATAATGGTATGAATTCTATGGGAGTAACCAACCACTTTCTCGCTGGATTGAAAAGTTCCACAAAGACTTATAGCTGAGAATGTTGACAGAGTCAAACACCCACAGCTGGGTGACACATAGGCCCTAGGGGAGATCCTACTATTATCTTGCTACATTGAACTGTCTCCTGAGTTTTAACTTTAGACACATAGAATATTGCATCTTCCAACCATTGTTAGAAAAGATTCTCTTTACAGTAGACAATAATTATTAGATACCTACAACCTCAGTTTTTCAGTGTACAGAGGATAAGGGCCTGTGGAGCGCTCAGCTTTCCATGACACAGCTATATCACAGCCTCAAATCCCTAGGTTTAGGAAGCATATCAGAAGAAGGGGGAGGAAATAGATGATAAGACCCACAGGTAGTGAATGTCCACAACAAAACAGTATTTGCTAGCTGAGACAGGGTTGCTGCACAATTAACTCATAGTAACTTTAACTGCATGCAACAGACATGTACAAGATCTGGCCAACAAACATCCCAGCATTAATGAGGGAGGGGTTCATGAAGTCCCACCCTGTGAGGAGCTATTGAAAGCTGATGGATGCTGAGGAAGGAGACTCAGCTTTCTTCAGGGATGCAGCATGTTGAGGCTATCCATGATCCAGTAATTTTATTACTTCCTTGCACACTAATTGCACTCTGTTTTCTTTTTAAAGAAAACATGAATTTGGGAAGGAATAGTACTGGTGACATATAGGAAAGATTTGGACGGTTGTAAACTGTGGTGCATTTGATCAAAATTTGTTATATGTATGTATAACATTTTTAAACATTAAAATAAAATAAATAAATTTAAAAAATAAATATATTCTCTCTATCAATAGAAACAGGGAATAAACACAGTACTTGGTGATGGGTCTATGAAGAATGATTGGAGCCCAAAACTCCTCCTATGTCAATATTTCAAAACAATTTATCTGGTGATATTAACTAAGGTGGATACAACAGCTGACAGAATCAGATAAGAGCCAAACAAGTGTCAGGACATTATCTTCAGTTTGTGATATGAAGTTTGAGGTACTCAGAGGACTAGGAAGAAAGAACTAACTCAATGGAGTAGGGGGAGGTGGCCTTACTTGGAAAAAGTACATGGATTCGAGAAAATGAATATTTGTAAAATATAATTAAAAATATAAATCCAGGGCTGAGAGCCATGGCTGTCCGCTCCTGGGCCAGTCACTCTGTCTAGTGCAAAGATGGAACACGGTCTTTGCAGAGGTCATGACCCACTGGTTTGTTGGCAGAACTGGTCAGTGATCCTCCAAGGCAGCCATGGCAGAGCCACATCCCGCCTCCAGTGGCCTCACGGATGAAGTTGCCCTCAGTTGCTGCTCAGATCTAGACCCCAGCACCAAGGGCTTTCTATTGCAGCAAACGAACTAAGGACCCTAAGAAGTCCCTGTATTTTTTGTTTTGTTTTGTTTTGTTTTTTGAGACAGGGTTTCTCTGTGTAGCTTTGGAACCTTTCCTGGAACTCACTCTGTAGCCCACGCTGGCCTCGAACTCACAGAGATCCACCTGCCTCTGCCTCCCGAGTGCTGAGATTAAAGGTGGGCACCACCACCGCCCAGCATCCCTGGATTTATATACTAGAGTTCTTGGATTGACGTTACTCCAAAACTTTGATTTTCCCTCAATGAAATTTTCCCTCTATTTTTTGGCTTACAAAAATAAGAATGACATTCCTAAAGACAAGACTGAAAGAACAGCATGGACATTTTCCAGAAAAGCTACACTTGAGTTGGCACACAACCGGGCCACAGAGGATGATGAAACCCAGAGTTACCGCAAAAGCAACTCAGACCCTCAGGGAATTGGTCACATTGGGATTGCCATTCCTGATGTCTACAGTGCCTGAAAAGATTTGAATGACTGGAAGTCAAGTTTGTGAAGAAACTCGACAATGGTAAAATGAAAGGTCTGGCATTCATTCAAGATCCTGACGGCTACTGGGTTGAAATTCTGAATCCTAACAAAATAACAGAGATTACTTAGTTCCGTAAGAATGCTCCTTTGAGGTGTTGGTGACAGTGGGGACAAGAAACAATGTGATACAGATGCTAAGGCACCAGAAGCATTGAGAGCTGATGGATCTTTGTTCTAGTTCAAGTCATTCTAAAATCCTTTTCATTATCCTGTTTCAGTGGGTTTTTTGAAATCCCCCCTCCTCTGTTCAGTCAACCTAATTTTCAAGTACCAGTTTATCTTATGACTTTGACAAACTTGTGTGACTTTGCTTTTTAGATAATAATTAGAACGATCCCCTTCAGAGACTACATTTGCCACCCTGTCTCTTAAGTACTACTCAAGTCTTGTTTTGATTCATCATTTAAAATTTTGTTTTAAATGTTTCTTTTGGAGGGGGCTGTTACCTTTTGGGGTTTCAGTTCTTCAGAAATAACTTTTCATAATGGAAATTAAGGAACACTGAACAGAAATTAAACTTCATATGTACTTCAAACAGCATAGTATTTATATTACAAAAGAGAAGGCACTCAAGAGCAATTCTGAATCATGCTGAAAAGGACACTGACAGAAATACTAATTTGTGTGTGTGTTTGTGTGTGTGTGTGTGTATGTGTGTGTATTACTTTCAAAGTTCAAGGACAAACTTTACTGCTCTGGGAATAAGGAGAAGGAGGGGATATTACTGGGAACTTAGAAACTGTAGTGATATAACATCATTGTCAGCAAATTTGGTGAGTCAACTAAGATAACTTAGAGGAAAAAATTAGTCAAAAGAAAATATTTTTTACCACATTAAAAAAGGGAAACATTTTTACAATGGATGGAATTTGGTCTCTGTTTGATAACACATTAGGCAGTCTGAAAATGGAACAATTAAATGAGAGAATAAGTAATGTTGATGGGAGTTACATAACATCAATTATGAATATTATTTGTTTGGTCATTTTTGGTTTAGCATTAAAAAGTTTGGTTAATTTGAGTGCCAAGATAAAAGTTTAGAAAAACTTGTTAAAACAAATCATAGAGATATTGAGACCCAGACAGAAGAATTTAAAGGTGAATCTATCTCAGTGTTGAATGACACAGTTACAGAGAAACAGCCTGTTTTCAAACAACCAATTTTAATCTATCCAGTAAATTTACAGGAACAGCCAAATGCTCAAGGCTGTGTATGAGCTGACTGGACTCCAGTGGAAATGTTAGATATGAGGATACTTAAAGAAGTTATAGTCTCACATGATATGCAATTTAAAGCAGATATTAAACTTGTGGTCAACTTATAATAGAATTATCCCCCAGGAATGGAAAGATTTGGTTACAGCAATCCTAGAGGCCAGTCCACAGAGTGGAGAACCTGGTGGAAAGAGGAGGCTAAGACTATAGAACAATGATGTAGGGCTAGAGATATGAAAATTTCCCAAGATCAACTTCTTGGAGAAGGCAATTATGCAGATATACAAAGACAATCTTTATGTGATAACCACACCATAATTCTATGCCACATCGCAGCCGTGAATGTGTGGGACAGAATTGAAAAAGCAAGGAAGAAAATTGAGTTATTTACAAAAGTTATACCGGGCCCAAAGAATTTTCACAGATTTCTTACAAAGGCTGTCTTCAGCAGTAAATAGAATGATACCAAATTCAGAAGCTAGACAGATAATAATTGAATCTCTGGCTTTGGAAAATGCCAATACAGCATGTAAAAGGCTAATTAGGCATTAAAGGAAAGACTAGCACCCTTAGAAGAATGGATCAGAGGTACAATTAATATTGAATCCCATGACCAAGGATACTTGGACAGGAGAGGAGATTTCCAGAGGCCTGAAGAAAAAAAAAATGTCCATGCTTTAATTGTGGTAAACAAGGTCACCTAAAAAGGGACTGTAAATAGGGCATTCCTAGAAACAATGTTTCTTCAAGGAACAATGACAACAGAATGCCCCTCCCTTCTGGATTATGCAGAAGGTGTGGTAAGGGCAAACATTGGACTAACAAATGTAGATCAACAAGGGACAGACAAGGTAATCCTTTACCTTTGCAGTCAGAAAACTCCCTGAGGGGCCTCTTGCAGCCCCCCATGGCAAATTCAGTTCAGTCATTTCCTGCCATCATAGAAAAAAACCCTTCTCAGAGCAACTAAATAACCAAATGCCTATTATAAAAAACCATACTGCTCAGGATGATAGAACAGCTGTAGCAGAGAGAACAAAAAATTCAAGAGAAACCATAAAGTGAATGTTTTGGCAAACATCTATAAATGAACAAAGACCAAAATTAAAAATACCAATAAATGACATTCTCATTGAAGTTCTTGTCAACACAGGTGCAGAAGTAACAATAATTGCACAAGAATCTTGGCATCCAAATTGGCCTCTTAAGGAAGTAAATTTTTAGCTGTTAGGGATTGGAACATTATCTGAAGTGAAACAGAGCACAGATGGATAGGGCCAGAAGGACAGAGAGGAAAATTAAAGCCATATGTGGTTAGTGTAGCTATGAATTTATGGGGCCATAATATATTACAACAATGGAATACCCAGATTAACATTCCTCCAACCTCAGAAACAAATCATAAACTAACATATGTTTCTAAGAAAAATTATAAGGTATTATTATAAAGAAAGGTCACCAACCATCCAGATTGCACAACAACAGGGCACAATAGCTGCTGATCTTTCAAAGACACCAACAGCTCTACATTTAAAATGGTTAACAGACAAGCCTATATGGGTTCAGCAATGGCCTTTAACAACAGACAAACTGCAGGCCTTGGAAGAGCTGGTAGAAGAGCAGTTACATGCTCGGCATATTGATAAATCAACCAGCCATTGGAATTCTCCTGTATTTGTTATGAAAAAGAAATCTGGTATGTGGAGAATGGTAACAGACCTAAGAACAATTAACAAAGTAATTCAGCCAATGGGCTCTCTACAATCCGGAATTCCTTTGCCTACTCTGTTACCTAAAGGATGGCCTCTTATAGTTATTGATTTAAAAGACTGTTTCTTCTCAATACCCTTATAAGAAAAAGACAGAGAAAGACTTGCCTTCACAATGCCCACTTATAATAATTCTCAGCTGGTTAAGAGATATTAATGGAGGGTTCTCCCTCAGGGAATGTTAAATGGCCCAACCCTATGCCAATATTTTGTATGACAGCTGTAGCAGGAATCTTAAAAGTTCTTATTAATGAAATCAAACCTGAGCCAGTTATTGGGGTGAACACTGGAAGATCAGAGAGTCAGAACAAGCCACAGCTAACCTCACCTGGCCAACTTCTCAGCTGATCTTGTTTCCTCAGACTGGATGCCTCTGAGTCCTCATATTCAAATGGCTCTCAGCTGAACTGTGCTGCTCAAAACCTAAATGCTTAACCAGCCAAATGCTTAACCAGCCAAATGCTTCTAGTTCCTGGTCTTCACGCCTTATATATCTTTCTGCTTTCTGGCTCACTCCCTGGGATTAAAGGCTCATTTTCTGGGATTAAGGCGTGAGTCACCATGCTTGGCTGTATCCTTGAACAGATGGATTTCTGCCTCTGGAATGCTAGGATTAAAGGCGTGTGCTACCACTGCCTATCCTAACTATCTAGTGGCTTTTCTGTTCCCTGAACCCAGATAAGTTTGTTCGGGTACACAATATTTGGGGAACACAATACCACCACAGACAGCCAATGGAAGTAATATGTAAACAGTTTCCTATATCTGTAATTTATCATTATATGCACAATATTTTACTAGCTGATTCAAATGCAGACACCTTAGAAAGAATGTTTAAAGCAGAAAATTTTGCTTTGTTGGGGATTACAAATTGCTCCTGCAAAGATACAAAGAGGAGATTTTATTAATTCTTTATGATATAAAATAGGTCTACAAAAATTAGACCCCAAAAGGTGAAAATTAGAAGAGATCAATTACAAACACTTAATGAATTTCAAAGATTATTTGGAGACATTGCCAGTCTATGGACTGCTGTTAGGGTAAAAAAAAAAAATAAACTGAGTAATTTGTTCAAAGTCTTAGAGGGTGACAAGGACTTAAATAGTTCAAGAGAATTATCAGCTGAAGCTGAGAGAGAATTGGCTTTGGTGGAAAAGAAAATACAGGATACACATGTGGATCATGTGGATCCAAAGCTTGATTGCATTTGGTTATTTTACCCTCTAAGCATTCTCTTAAAGGGATTTTAATGCAGAGGGAAGATATTGTATTGGAATGGATATCTTTACCAAATAAACAAAGTAAAAAATTTAGAACTTACGTGGAAAAAAATCTCTGACTTGATTTTAAAAGGAAAATTGAGACTTCGTCAATTAGCAGGGATAGACCCAGCAGAAATTGTAGTACCCTTAACTAAGGATGAAATTGTCAAATTATGGACAGAAAGTGAACCTTGTCAAAGAGCTTGCAGTAATTTTTGGGGAGAGATTAACAGCAAATATCCCCAAAGTGATAGAATTAAACTTATAAAGAGAGCTGATTGGATCCTACCTCACATTGTATGAGAAACCCTACAGTTTGTACAGATGCAAACAAACAAGGAAAGGCAAGTTACAAATCAGAAAATTTAAGTAAAGTGGTTCAAAGTCCTCATAATTTTGTTAAAAGTCAGAATCATATGCTATTCTGATGGTATTAATGGATTTTTCATAAACTCTCAACATAGTTACTGACTCTCAGTATGCTGAAAGAATGGTCTTAAATATTGAGACTGAAGGATGTATCCCTGAGTAGTCAGAATTAACTTCACTATTTATTCAGTTATAAAATATAATCAGGAATAGGAATCATCCCTTCTATATAACTCACATCTGATCACACATGGGTCTGCCAGGACCTCTAGCACAAGGTAATGATGAGATTGATAGACCATTAATAGGAAATGTGCTGGAGGTCTCATAATTTCATAAAAAACATCATGTCAATAGTAAGGGTTTAAAAGGGGATTTTTCTGCAAGAGACCCAGGCATTGCATCTCCAGCTGCAAGAGATCCCTGGCATTGCATCTGTAGCTGTAAGAGATCCCTGGCACTGCTTCTGCAGCTACAAGTGCCAAACAGTAGAGAATTTACACAAAGCATGGGGAAAGTCAACCTTGGCAAGTTACACACCCAAGCAAGTTATTATAAATACAGAAAGTAAAGTACACAGAATTTTAAATAGCAAGAAGTCTGTATGTTTAACCATGAGACAAGTGGCATTAAAATGCTTCTGACCTCTCCTCTCAGCCAACAGCATTTATTAAGGCAAATGAACCTCTTTCTTATGAGGTCTTTACAAAACTAATCAAATAGCAAATGTCTGGCCCTAACACAGGTAAAGGCAGCATCACCCTCAATAACACATACTGTACACTGTTCTTTTCTGAAGCTGTCTCAAGGGGCTGTGGACAGATACCAAAGTTGGCTTGGTTTTTTCCCAGTGGCCTCAAACAGACCACCTTTCTAAAGACAGTTTTCCAACATTAGGGAACCATATATGTGATATAAAACATGAAGACTCTGTGGCATTTCAGACCATTCAGTTCACACTTAAGGGCACTTAACAAGATTAATCTCATCAAATAGACAGGGCACAATCTGGAGTCCTTCAGCAAAACAACCATTTATTCAAGGCCATACAAGAACTGGGAGAGTAAGTCTCCTGGGACACAGAGGCATTTTAGGTGGAGAATGACAGTGACCAGCAGCCTCCTGTCCCCAGGTGCCCACCTGTACCACATCACAGCAGCGTGATGAGAGGCTCATCAGTGTCAGTCTCCTCCTTGGGTTTCTTCAGGAATCTAAATGCCTCTTCTGCACTCACTGGGAGCTGTGCTGGCAGGAGTTTCCCTGAAGGTAAATCCATGTTCTTAGGTAGAAGCTTCAACAATTTCATTTCTCTCCCAGAGTCTGTCACTGGTATTTTAACTAGCACAATAAACATCTTGGAACTGGAATGCTGGGCTTTCAGGTCAATGGCTGGGTCTCTCTCTGTAATATCACACACTAAAAAAAGCTCTTCCTGACCTCTGTAACTCAACCCTGTGGGAGAGTGAAGACTCCTGCCCTGTCAGCTCCCCTGTTAACAGTGAGGTCACACCCCAGCTGCACCTTCATCTGGAAACTGCCTCACCCAGCCTTAATATGAGGGGATGTGCCTAGGCTTATTGCAATGCGATATGCCATGTTTCATTGATATCCCCGGGAGGCTTGCCTTTCCTGAAGGGAAACAGAGGAAGTGTGGATCTAGGGGAGAGCGGAGGTAGGGGAAGAGGTTAGGAGGAAAGGAGGGAGGGAAAACTGAGGTCTGTATGTAATATATGAGAGAAGAATAAAAAAGGTTTTTCTATAACCTGAAAACAAGCCAAGGAAATTATAAGTAAATGTCTTGCTTGTTCCTTTTACAACCAAACTCCGCTATCAGCAGGATGTAACCCAAAAGATACTCAGAGGAATGAAATCTGGCAGATGGATGTGTTTCATTTTGCAGAATTTGGAAAATTGGAATATGTACATCATACCATTGATAATTATTTAGGATTTCAGGGGGCAACTGCACTGAGTTTTGAAAAGGCTGATTTGGTAATCATGCATTTGCTAGAAGTTATGACTATCATGGGTATACCTGTACAAATTAAAACTGACAATGCTCCAGCATATGTCTCTGGTAAAATGAAATGGTTTTTTGCTTATTACAATATAAAGCATATTACATGTATACCACATAATCCTACAGGCCAAGCAGTCATAGAAAGATCAACTCGAACTCTAAAGGATATGCTAAATAAACAGAAAGGGGTAACAAAAAAACCCAGAAATAGATTACATAATGCTCTGTTAACTTTGAATTTTCTCAATGCCAATGAGAAAGGAACAACAGCTGTGGAGAGACATTGTATAACAGAAAAAACTACAGAATTAAATCAGCCTGTATACTTTAAGGATGTGCTGACCTCAGAATGGATATGTGTTACATTGGGGATGAGGTTTTACTTTTGTTCTACAGCAGAACAAAAGCTATGGATACCATCAAAATTGATAAAGGTTCAATTTGAATAAGAGACCTCTTAATTAGAAGAGGTGGCAGTTCATCAATCAATTTAAACTACTCATTCAGTTTAAACTAACTTATACCACTAAAAAATGCTTTTCATTTAATCAGATATAACTTACCAAAAGGAAACCTCCCCAAAGTTAGGCTTGGGGAAGGGTTTTTGTTGTTGTCTTTCAGGACAATGAAGGTATCCAGCTAAGGAATCTGAAGAACACTGGACAAATGAGACATCTGAAGAAAAAGGACAAATTATCCTGAAAGAAAATGTCTCAAGAAAAAGAGTCAATTGGCCTATTGGTATGTCACATATAAAATTTCATAAGTCTTCCTAAATGTTTGTTTCTGCTGTTCTCTACAGACACAACATAAATTACCTTTATGTAGTCCTAGTTCAATTAAAAATTAAAGCTGCCTTTGGAGTTGGAGAATGGCTTTCTCTTTCTCTAAACACAAGCATGCTTGCTGAAAAAAAATGAGCCAGGTGGTGAGGGCACACGCCTTTAATCCCAGCACTCAGGAGGCTGAGCCAGGTGGATCTCTGTGAGTTTGAGGCCAGCCTGGTCTACAAAGTGAGATCCAGGACAGGCATCAAAACTATGCAGAGAAACCCTGTCTTGAAAAAGTTTAAAAAAAGATTAAAAAAAAAGAAAATGGAAAATCTCTGTATCATGCCAGAAGAGCCATCTGAAATGGGACAGAAGAAACCAAAATTAAGGGACTATTCTATTGCCACTAATCTCATAATTCTTTGGTTCTATTTTGATTCTTCAAAACTTTTTTCAAGGTATGAATTTTATATCAAAATTTATAAGATTTACATGCATACTTTTAAACTTTTGTCATAATACTAATGGTCATATAGAGTACTAACTTACTCCAGAAAAAAAAGCTTCATCTAGCTGCTTCTGCATGTTTTTGCATTTGAGTCTCTATCAGTTTTCTGCAGGGAATCATGACCATGCCTAACAGCAAATTTGAAGTCTCCAAAAAGATGATGGGGCTCCACAATGATGATTCCATCAGGACGACGACGACGATAAACACCACCCAAAGATTGGCTTTCTACTACAAACTGCTCAGGACAATTTTGAGATGGCTAACTGAGATGATCCAGACTCACAGATTACTCAAGCAAGGACTTGAGATAAGCCCTGTACTTTTGCATTATGTAGAGACTGGACAACAAATGATACAGCTACCTCTCCCAGGACTTGACAATTAACCCAAAAAATTTTTGTTTCCAGGATCCCCTAAACATGCTTTTGCCCCCAGACAGCAGAAAGTAATTTTAAGAACATGACATCCACATTCCCAGGAGGTAGGGTGGGTGGGTTTTGGTCTTTCAATGGGTTTTGTATAGTAGTCATTATTTAGGATGGTTAGTTACAAGTTGTTAATTATTAATGGTCAGGAAAAACATTAAACAAAGGAAATTATATTCAGGGTTCTTGTTTGAAAAAAAAGAGGATATAGATAAGAGATAGATTATTGAATCTTACTCTGAAAAAAGATATAGAAATGATAAAAAGGGTAGATTATTAAATCTAATCTGAAAAGAAAAAAAGAGAGAATATGGATATGAAAAGATAAAACGGTAGATTATTGAATTTACTTTTAAAAGGCAACTACTAGTTTTAAATATTTTACATTGGACTGGATTTTTGTATATTGTATACAAATTTTGTATGTTGATACAAATTTGAGATTGACTTCATTATTAAATACTGTACACGTATTTCTAATCTTGTTCAAGGTATTGTACCTATACAGTTCATTTAACAATATAGTGCAATTTGCTAGTCCTTGAAAGTTATTATTACCAACTAATTAGGATCTAAAGAAATGTAAGTTAGTAATTAGTCATTATAATCAAACATATTAGGTAGGTATGTTTCCAAGATCAAGCAGAGATATATTTTATATAGACAGGTCATCTTCAAACACTTCAGAGATCTGCAGACTATGGCATTTAAGATGTTTTAATAACATAGATTCTTTTTTATGACTATGAGACATGTCTGCTCCTCGCAGCACCAATTTACTTCAGAGAAGATGATGGGCATTGAAGAAACTCCATATGTTTACTTTCATTGTGGCAAAAGTTAGCCACTGGGCAAGAAAGTGCCGTCAAATTGACTGCTGACAGTATGCTGTCCAAAATGGACAAGCAGGACACAAAAGAAAGGACTGCCAAATCTTGCCAAGACAAGGTAGGAAGGCTCTTTAGAAAATCCTGCTTCACAGATGAGTCTGTCAGATATGCTAAGCCTGTAGGTTGAAGAATGGATGCCCCAACGTTGCAGAGAAACCTCGAGTGACTGTCTAGGCAGCTTGCTGTTTCTGTCATAACTCACAAATTTTTGGGAAGTTGCTTGTTTACACTTCCTGTTGTACTAGGTAATATTATTTCCTTCTTGGGTCTCTGAGGGAGTTGAAGATTAGATAGTTATCGTTTTCCTTGGTAACAATTTCAGAAAAGAAGCTCACTAAACAGGTGTAAAGTGTATAAGTTTGAAAGACATCAAAAGATAGTTTTTGGTTGGTAATACAAGTTAGGATAGAAAGTGAATTAAGTACATTTTGGACTCACCAAAATAGGATAGATAATGGAATATTTTTGCTGAATTTGTCAAATGCAAATGGACTAGACATTGTTGATGTATTTATTGCCTGTGTATACTGTATATAGTTATTGTACTTATTGTATATAGTTTTTCTGATATTAGTTATAACTTTTTTATTTTAGACAAAAAAGGGGAAATGTGGTGATATTTTATTTGTGCACCCCAATAAAACTTATCTGAAGATCAGAGGGAAAAGCCAGCCACTATAGTAAACACAGAGGTCATGCAATGGTAGCATATACCTTTAATCCTAGCATTTGGGAGGCAGATATCTATCTGGATCTCTGTGAGTTCAAGGCCACACTGGGAACAGAGCCAGGTGTGGTGGCACATGCCTTTAATCCCAGTACTAACCATGGAGGTCTGGAGGTCTGTACAGACAGACAGAAAATGATGTAACTGGGTGGAGAGAGGAAGTAAGAGGGCAGGGACAGAAAGGCATATAGGCATGAGTACAGGAAATAGGTCTCTCTATTTTTGGCTGAGGATTTCTAGTGGTAAGAACATGGCTGGCTTCTTTCTGCTTCCCTGATCTCTCAGTTTTTACCCCAATATCTGGCTTCAGGGTTTTTTTTATTAATAAGACTGTTCAGCAATTCGTCTTACAGGCAATAGGCTAGGCTGCAGCACACTTTATGTGAATGAATACTGCAACTACCGTGTGAAAAAGCAAGCAGCTAGACATACAGACTAACCTGATTGTGTCATCCTCTTTAGTTTTATCTAGCTGATGCCTCATTGGACCTCCTGTGTTAATCTTCTACTCTGAGACCTGCAGTGAGCTTGGCTTTGTGCCCTTTGCTCTCAGGCTTGACTTACCATAGTGAAAGAAGATAGACGTCTATAGATTTAACAAAAGGCTGTTCTAGGTGACATTCTGTGGGAGGGAGGCTCCCATGAGTCTTCCCCACCCTAGGGGCCTAGGAATTCACTTAGGATAAATTATTTCCAGTGGGAACTCAGATATCAGGAGTTAGCTCAGTGGTCTACCCTGCTGACTGACTGGTGATGGATTTCTAAGAGGCAATTTTGAAAGCTTTTGGTCCAGAGGATAAAACCCAGTTTGAGATCAAATTACATTCAAGTTTTCTACAGGCTGTAGTGGATGCTATCTGGATGGGTGATGTGAAGTGTTACACCGCTAGAAGCATTTTGTTTCTTTTGGGGATGAAATGGATAAATGTGATCAGCTTAAACAAATCATAGACTGAAATAAAACTTTAATGCTGTTTAATATGTAAAAAACTGTAAATCTACACAGAATTCTAAAACATTTAATTTCAAACACCAGACAAAGAAGAGCCAGGGGATCCAGTTATCCAGTGATGTAGGGCTTCCCAGTAGAACCACATGCTGTTTTATAGTGACATGATTCTTTTCTTTGAATCATGGGAAGCTCTGTCCTTTTGGTTTACTACAGTTAGGCACATGTCTAATATTGCATTTCTAGTTAATTATGTTTTGATTTATAATATATTCATTTGCATATCAAACATGTTAGTTCCTTTCATCTCAACTGTAACTACTCTAGAAGTCTTTTATCATCACCCCCATTATTATTATTATTGTTTATTTTATAAGAATTCTCATTTGTATAAAAGCTTGTTAATGTCTGTTGTAGTCACAGTCTAATTTGTTTTCACTTAAACCTTTAAAGATCAGGTAGAAGGATGCATCTGGGCCCGAGGGTGTGAAGGAGTTGGGGGACCTGTACAAAGCTGGGGTTCTGCTCTCTGGACTGCAGCACTGTGGACATGGGCTTGCAGATGCATCTTTGCCCTCAAATGAAATATACTGCTTTTCAAATTAGAATTACCTTTAATCTTGTTTTCCCCTTAGAGACACGAGGTAGTCCTTCTTTCTCAGGGCAAACATTTTTGTATTTTCCAAGCACATCACAAATTTTCACCTTTAAATCTTTTTTAATGAGTTCCTTAAGATGCACGTGCTGCAATTCACTGTGCTCATGCTCCATTTCCTTCACTGTCTTGGTAGCAGGCTGCTCTGAATATAAGGACTCACTGTCATATTTCTTCCTTAGCTCTTGTTTTGTAGATATTTTCTAAAGATGAGAAGGTAGAATGTTTTCAAAATGACTCTGTCCTTACATATTACAGTGTATGGACAAAGAAAAAGGAGCAACTAATTAATATTTATTAGTTAAATATTTTCATAAATGCTCTTCTATTTACACCATCACTTGCTATTGATAAGAAGTGAAACCAATTTATTCTCATCTAGAGTAGGAGAAAAACATGACCCAACATACTTAACTTAGTATTGATTACAGTGTTGATTACAATAACCACACTTTACTTGTTAAATCTTCTAACAAATGATTACATGACTTTTAACATCACAACGGATGACTTTCGTAAGAGATATTATCGTACACTACCTAGAAAGGTTAAGCCCCAACAGTACATTTGAGGCCTTTTTCTGTTTTTCAGTAAACAGCTTGTTGGCAAGCCTAAGTTACCATTAACCAAAATCACTGAACACCATCAAAAAGAAAAACAAACTGCTAAATTTTACTTTACATTATATACTGTGTAGTTTATAGTTATATGGTATAAAGTATATTGTATATTAACATATCATAAACAAATCATAGGGAAGATAAACAAATACAGCCATCTTGCTGAAGGTACATCAGCTGGCAGGTACAACAAAGTTTAAATTGTACTTCAGATTATACCCTGTGAGAGTACCCTGCATACATGCAGACTATCTGCACTGACTCACGTTTTAACATGGTTCATATGAGATAATGAACAAGATGTTCAATGATCTTTATCTATTTTTCCTCAGTATATTAAAATAAATAAAATGCTATTACATGAATCCTAACATCATTAAATGAAGCTGTTCTCTGCAGAAAGAGACACATGTGAAAGACAGAGCTTGGTGACTGGTTGGGACTTTGAAGGAGGGCTGGAGTCCAGGTCTCCTCTACTTGAGTATTTCAATACGATTCACCAGCTGCTATTTACTAGAATGGAGACAACAGCAGAAAGAGCAATGGTCAGCCAAGACCCAGGGAATGGAGAAGGATATTTTCAGTTTGTAATATGAAATTTAGGCACACAGAGGCCTTGGGAGACAGAACTGCATGGACAGCCAAGGAGGATGTGGCCTGTGAAAAAGCTTATGGATTCAAGAAGATAAACATCCATAAATATAATTTAGACTTAAAAATGTTAGCTTATACAGAATTCTGAAATACTTAAATAAGGGTATCAAAGGCAGAAAAGCCAGTTGTCCAGTGATATAGGGCTTTCCATTAGAATCACATGCTGTTTTTAAAGTCCCATGATTCCTATCTTTGAATTACTGAGACCATGGCTCTTTAATGTACTAGACTTAGGCACATGTCTAAGATTAAATTTCCAGGTCATTACATTTGGCTTATGATGTTATTTGCAGAGAAAGCATATTAGTTCTTTTCATTCAACTGGAAACCCCATGAGGTCTTTATCATTTTTCTATATTATTATTATATAAGAAGTCTCATCATTTATTTTAAAGTCATATTTGTTGTAATCTAAATTTTTCACATAAGCTCAAGGTGGGTGGGAAGTGTCCTGGGAATGGAGAAGTGTAGGGCATGTGCAAGGCTGAAGTCCTGTTGTCGAGATGCTCTGTACAGCCCGGAGACAAGGGCTCACAGATGCCTCTCCCCCCCCCCCACACTACGTACATTGCTTTGAAAATTAGAAGGAATTACCCTTAGTTGTTTTCTTCCATTACGGATATGAGGTAGTTCTTTCTTCATACATGTATCACATTTATATTTTTCAAGTATTTCACAAAGTGCTTCTTTTAAATCTTCTTTAATGAGTTCCTTTAGAGGCATACGGCGGGAATCACTCTGCCCACCAATGACTTCCTCTTCAGTTTGCACTGAGGGCTTTTCTGAATGTGAAGGGGCACTGTCATGGTCACTTCCATGTTTTTTCTTTTTTCTTTGTTCCAGAGATGTTCTCTGCAGGAGGAGAGATAGAAGGTTCATTTGCTTGGTTTCCTAGAAGAAGTTTTTAATTTTTTTATTTTTAGGTGCTTGTTTTCAAAATTACTTTATCTTCACAAGTCATAAGTTATAAGATCATGAGAAAGTGAAAAAATGCTTAATACTTAACAGTTAAACTTCTTCATATATGTTTAGTCTGTCTCAAATCACTAGGCTCTCATTAAGAACTGAAAACAAATTACGTTTTCCTAGAATTAACTAAAAATCATGAACCCGTGATTTTTGTGTCAATGTTGTTTGGAATAAACTAATGGTGTGTCACATATTCAAAACCATAAATTACATGAGATTTTTTGAATTTTTTTTATTTAGATGAGATTTAACATGTAAAAACAATTCTCACACCTAAAGATTTGACCTCACCTACGTGTTTCCTCAGAGAACTTGTAGTATTGCTCCCTGGGAATGTTTATTAAACAATGATTCTCTTCCTCAAATTATTGATTATTATATCTCAAACTGATGACTATCTTAACTACACATATAAATGGAAGAAAATGATTTTTAAAGTGCCATGTAGGATTTAAGGATTTTTTCTCATAAATAACCTCTCAAGGGGGAAGATCATACATGAAAAATCATATATGTATTATACTGACTTGAGCACAGACAGTAAGAGAAGAGCTATTTAGTGTGTCAAATAACTAGAGACACATGATTATATGGATTTGGCTGCTTCTAGGAAAGAGGAGAAGCAGTTGATAATAAAGCTTTGGGGACAACAATTAATTAATAAAGCCATATACACCTGTTACACCGGGAGACATAACTAAATTAACTAACAATAGAAATAGAAACTGTAAGAAAGATCAAATGTGTTTTGCAAAAATAGTTCAGTATTGGTACAAAGCATTTTTAAAAGGCCAGGGAGGAGAGACAAACAAGTAGAACTCTCTGTCCAGAGGGCAGCAAGCAGCAGGCACAGCCAACAGGATTCATTTCAAACTCCACGCTGTGAACATGCCGTTGCATGTACACGGACTATCCATGCTACTACGTCTAGTTCTAATGTAGCCTACTGTCCTCTTGTTACAGTGAGATAAGTACTAGAGTGAAATTCTAACTTCAAAGGTTCCATTCTGGAAGGTGAGGTTCTCTTTCTAAGCATTGGGGTTGATTCAGGAACCTGTTCTGTCTGTCTGTCAGCAGAGAAAGGTTAAAATCACAGACCTTAGTTACCAGTTGGTACTTTGAGGGATGACTGGAGCCCAGAACTTCCCAACTTCAGTGTTTCTGTGCTATTGACTGGATTGAAGAAAACAACAAAGGACAGAGCAGAATGACAGCAGGAAAGTTTCAGAGAATGGTAAGAAGTGATGTTGCCTGAAATTAGGCCACCCAAGGGTTAATGCACAGCACTCTATCAATTCATTAGAAGAGGAGGCAGCCTAACTTGGGAAAAGCAAATTATTTAAGAAGATAAACTTTCCGGGTGGTGGTGGCACACACCTTTAATCCCAGCACTCGGGAGGCAGAGCCAGGTGGATCTCTGTGAGTTCAAGGCCATCATGGTCTACAGAGTGAGATCCAGGACAGGTTCCAGAACTAAACAGAGAAACACTGTCTGGAAAAACCAATTTTTTTTTTTAAAAAAGATAAACACTTGTAAAGTATAATAAACCTATAATTATATATGCAAATATACACAGAAGTCTGAAACAAGAGAGAAAAATAGCTTAGAATTCTCTAATGCAGCTCTATAGTCTATCTATACCTGTTAACATACAGTGTGGTTTTACTAGTCATGTGATTTATTTCTTTGAAATATTGAAACCAGTGTCCTTTCTTGACTTCAGTATGCATTTGCTATATAATTTCTAATTCTGCTTTTGTTTATACACTTACCACATGCATGTCTGTTCTTTCCCTGTCAACCATAACTACTCTCTGGCTTGTTATTATTCTCTATTTTATGTACTATTACCAGACTTGTGCCCATTTGTGTTAACAGCACGTTCACTTCCTGATCTATTGTTTTCATAGTTGAGTCACATGAACATCGGAAGATTACCAGCCACTGGATTCTTGGGACCAAGAACATGAGGGGCCAGGATATGATCAAGGTTGGGCATCTGACAGGAACTATCTGCAGGACTGCTGACTCAGGCAAACAGATGCATCTTTCAAAGCCTGTCAATCAAACACAGTCCTTTCCAGTGAGAGAGACCTACCTGGTAGTCTGCAGTTCCTTTAGAGGCACCAGGTAGTGGCTCTTCTTTAGGACAAATGATAATTTTGGAATTTTTAACCTGTTTCCGAACCATCTCTTTTAATTCCCTTCTAAAGAGTTCCTTCAGGTACTGCAGATTCCAGTGCTCCTGCTCTTGCAGCAGGGCCATCTCCTCCACAAATAGTTGTCTTAATTCCTTCTTGAGTATTCCCCTAATTTCCTCTAGATCCTTTCTGAGGAGTTCCCTCATCTTTGCATGCCCTGTAGCCAATTCCTCCTTTATTAATTCCTTTATATCATTTCTGAGGAGTTCATTCAGTTGTGTGTGGTGCCAATCAGCTTGCTCCTTCACGTCCTCCTTCCTCCTGACCAAAGGAAGTCTTGAATGCACACGTGCATCTTGTCCATCACGTTTCTTCTTTTCTTCAGTCATTTTCTGCTGATGAGAAAAAGGAGATTAGTTCGCTTGACTTCATTCTCACATTTGTTGTTGTTGTTTGGGGTGCTTGTTCACAAAATGGCTTTGTCCTTACAGGTTGTAGGGAGCAGATGGGGAAAGCAGGAAGCACATTTTAATAGTTCAGTTTCTTCATAAGTTTGGCTACTCAAGTCACTAGGCTATCATCAGCAGAAAACCATGAACCAACAAACTTGCTCAGTGTTAACTGAAATAAATTTAATTTTGTTAAATTTGCCAAAAATAGTGACTTGGATGATTTTTAACATTACAAAACAATTCTTGAACAATGGGTTTTGTATTGTTAATCTTTGATGTCTAGTAGGGTCATTGTGGTCCTGTTATAAATAACTCCATTTTGACTGTTTTTATGTATGCATATGTATATGTATATAAGGGTGTGCATGTGTGTGTCCTTTAGCTGCTCTTTCTGCAGGGATACCTGGCTAAGTGTTGATTTTATCTCTTAGTACAGGCAGTAAAGACAATTAGAAACTGGGGTAGAACTGATTCTATAACCTTGACATAAGTGTGAATGGTAATGAGACTACAAATTTCAGTTCTAGAGAATAAATTCTTTTTAAGTTATCCTAACATGCTGGTTATTATGGACACATTGTTCATAATGTCAATCACCTTGTCAGGAGGCTTAAGCTTATCATACATATATCATTAGAGGACATTATATAAGTGAGAGAGTGCAAATTTTTCAGAATAAAATTTACCTTAATTGTAAAGACTGTTTAAGATAAGGTTTCACAGGAAATTACTAGATTTTAAGAGTTTATGTTTATTTTAATTTGTTTATGTACACGTGTGCCTGACTGTCTCCATGTGTGTGCTGAAGCTCTTGGAGGCCTGAATCAGGCATCAGATCTGTGGAATTGGAATTACAGGTGGTTGTATGTTACTATGTAAGTTCTGGGAACTAAATTCAGGTCTTCTTGAAGGAATAGTAAGGGCTTTAAATTCTGAGCTATCTCTTCAGTCCTTTTAAAAATTAAGTTTATAGTTTATGTGTAAAGATTTTATGCCTTATAAAGTATTTCTAGAAAAATGTTAGGCAAAATATTAGAAATAAAGATACAATGCTTTATGAAGGAAAATTCAGATATTATTGATATGGATTGCATTTAGAATGATAAATTGACCAGGTTAGTGCACATTTCAGGCATGAGAGGAATATAATATGTTTGACAGTAATGTACCAAACTACAACCACTATATGTTTCATGGAAATATGATTATAGCATAAATGAAGTACAAGAATTTTTTAGGCTTGGATTCAAATCCATTGTTTGATGCTAGGAAAGGATTCCAACACTGAGCAACATCCACTATCCTGTAAACAAAAGTTCTTACAATTACCAGTGTCTAATACCTAGTATGTAATCCCATATTCAAGAATTAACATGTAATTTAAACTTTCTTAATATGAATTAATACAAACCATCTGGAAAATACTAAAATTTTTATCACAGTGGATGACAGAGTGTTAAGTTTAGTTACTTATAGAGGGAGAGTAGATGACATTTGCTGTGAGATTGTGCCTCCTAGAAAAGTCAAAGTAGCTACACCCATAAAGTCTTATCAACATGGCTGCCTAAACATGACCTAAACAAAAATGATATCAATAGACAGCTAACATAGAAGGGCAAAAGGTCACAGGGCCACACCTCTATATAAAGAACTATGGGTGAGTGGGAAATGCTAAGGAGTGGAGAGATGGTCCTCTCCAGGGAAGTACCTCCCTCAATGAATCATCTAATACCAATGTTCAGCCCTGAGGTTATATAAATACATGTATACATACATGTAAAATTATATTGACTGAGCAGGTTGTATTCATATATTTAAGAGTGTGTGTGTGTGTGTATTGTGTGTATATATGTGTGTGTGTGTGTGTGTGTGTGTGTGTGTGTGTTTGTGTAAAAACATAAAGAGAGACCATAAATTTGAGAGCAAAGGGGAGTCTATGGGAGGAGTTGGGGGAGAAAAATGAAGGGAAGTAAATGATATAATTATATTATTATTTCAGAAAATATTAATTAAAGAAAAAAAGCACAAATTAGATTTTTAGCAAACCAATGCATTTGTGTGGCTCATATAGAAGGGAAACCTTCTGCACAGGTACTGATCAATGACATGGCTCAAAGTATACTGGATTCAATTCCTTATAGGTAATTGAAAGTCCAGATTGTTGAAGAAACCTCTGGAATCGTAATGTCTAATTCAGTTTGTGCAAGTAACTATATGTATCTTCTCTGGGCCACATATCTCTTTTGGTGAGTTGATTTTGAAATAGTGTGTACAAAGCAAATACATGCATGTGAAATAGTTTCTTCTTTTTAATATCCAGTTTTCTCAAAACAGCTGCAAGATGAGGCCGAGGTGATGGCTCAATGGATGTTTCTTTCTGTTTCTGTCATAAAAAGCATGACCAAAAGCAACATGCAAGGAAAGGAATTATTTGGCTTCTATACCCTGGGTCACAATCTAGTGAAGGAAGTCAAGACAGAAACTCAAAGTAGGAACTTAAGAAGAAGCCATGGACCCATTAGCTGCTTACTGGTTTGCTCCTCATGGTTTTCTCAGCATGTTTTCAGATATGACCCAAGACTGTCTGCCCAAAGGTAGCACTCTTCATCCTAAACTGGGTCCTTGCACATCAATCATTAAGCAAGAAAATGCCCCACACACTTGCCTACATGCAATCTGTTGGAGAGACTTTCCCAACTGAAGTTCCTCTTCAATGTCATGATGCTGTTTACTTAATGGAGAAAACAGGTAATAGAGCAGAATGATGGGCAGGCAAGAATCAGGAAATGGTAAAAGCCAATGTCTTCGTTTGTTACTCGAAATCTGAGGTACCCAGAAAACTTAGAAGGCACAACTGAGTATCAATGTATACATAATGAAAGGTGCATATGGATTTAAAGGGTAAATATTTGTAAAATACAATAAACTTATACCTTCAAGATGAAAACTTATACAAATTCTGGATTATTTAATGTAAAAGCAAGGGAGATACAAACTTGAGTAGTCAACTATTTGCTGTGGGATGCCCTGTATGTTGTGAATAACTAAAACACTGATTGGCCAGTAGCCAGGCAGGCAGTATAGGATAGGCAGGACAAACAGAGAGGAGAGGCTGGGACGTGGAAGTCTGGGAGGGACGCCAGCCTGCCATCCAGGTAGCAGCATGTAAAGCCACGAAACACGTGGCAACATATAGATTAACAAAAATGGGCTGAGTATAAGAGTAAGGGCTAGACAGTGGTAGGCCTGAGCTAATGGCCGAGCAGTCTAAATAATACAAGCGTCTATATGTTTATTTTATAAGTGGGCTACGGGACTGCCGGGGCTTGGCAGGACCTGGAGTGAAAAACTCTAGCTACAACTATTCAAGTAGATAAGTCAACAGTGGGAAAACTGTGGTGCTATTTTCATTCCAGTCACATGATCCTAGAAGCCCAGACACCTTTGGTTCACTAGACTTTGCCATGTGTCTACTGGCTAACCCCTAGTTCCTTATATACACTTCGTTCTGGTATCACTTGCAGAGCCGCCATGTTGGTTCCTTTCACATCAACTGTAACGACTCCTGGGCCTTTATTTTTACTATTATTTACTTTCACCATAATTGTATGAATTTTCCTTATGGTGTTAAAAACATGTTTGCTTTTTAGTTTGTTATCTTTAGAGTCTAGTTTATTTTGCTTAAACCTTAGATGATGACTGGCCAGTGTATTCCTGGGACTGGGAGCATGAGGAAATGCAAGTTATTTTCATGATTTAGGTTTTGCTGTTGTTTGGAAAATATCTACCCTACTTCAGAGATGGGCAGTCCAGACGCATCTTTTCCTACAAGCTCAAATATATGCAATTTTCAGATCAGAGGGAACAGAATTACCTTTAAGTATGCTTTCTCTTTGGGCTTACTGGGAATTGGCACTCTGTTAGAACAGATGTTGCTTTCAGACTTTTCATACATTTTACGCATTTTCTTCTTGAAATCTTTCCTGAGAATTTCGTTAAGACATGCATACTGGTGTGCACTCATCTGGGCCCACATCTCCTCCTTACTCTTTTTTTCAGAGAAATGTTCTGATTGTGTAGATGTGTATTCTTGTTTTGAGGACATTTTCTGCTGAGGAGAAGATGGAAGATTAATTTGATTTGTTTCAGTCTCAGTGTTCTTTATTTGGGGTGCTTGTATTTTAAAATGACTGTAACTTTACAAGACAAAGGTTATGGAGACAGTGAAGCAGAAAATAATTGGTAATTAACAGTTAAATTTATCCATATCTATGCGCAGCTACCCAAAAATCACTAGGCTATCATTAAAAGCTGAAATCATTTGTATTAGGTAAGAGCCTAGGACTTCTACATTCAGGGTTTCAGTGCTATTTACCAGGCACTACTTACTATACAGGAGAAAAATGATAACAGAGCAGAATATTAGCCAGACAAGTATCAGGGAACACTAAAGGGCAATGTCTTCAGGTTGTTCCACGAAGTCTGAGGCACCCAGAGTACTTGTAAGGCATACCTGAATTGCTACATGGGAGAATGATAGCTTTAGTTGCAAAATGCATATGTTCTCCAGAAGATATATTTGCAAGATACACTGAACATAACTAAAAAATGTGTGTGTGTGTGTGTGTGTGTGTGTGTGTGTGTGTGTGTGTGTGTTTGTAGTGTAGGCCTACAGCCTACAATTGTACAGCTACCTGATTTTTGACTAAGAGGCCAACCTTGTTGTAAAGACAGTATCTTTAACAAATGATGCTGGTCAAACAAGGAAGCTACATGTAGAAGAATAAAACTTGATTCTTATTACTTTACCTTGAACAAAACTCAAATCCATATATATCAAGGACCTTAATATAAGATCTGGTACCCTGAATTTGGTAGAAAAAAGAGTAGGAAATATACTTGAATTTATAGGCACTAGAATGGATTTTCTGAACAGATCCTGATAGTACAAGCATTAAGACAAACAAATGAGAAATGGGAACACATAAAACTAAAAAGTTTCTGCATAGAAAAGGACAACATAATTGGAGTAAAAAGGAAGCCTACAGAATGTGAAAAAATCTTGACCAGCTATCTGTCTGACAGAAGGCTTCTGTCTAGAATATGAAAAGAACTAACTAACTAACTAACTAACTAACTAACAAGTAAATACATAAACATCAGGGAAAGAAAGCAACCCAATTTAAAAAAATGAGGCATGGGACTAAACAAATAGTTTAGTTTTACTAAACAAATAGTTCCCAAAATATGGAAACTAAATGGTTGATAAAATTTTTTAAATGTTCAATATCCTTAGCCATCAGAAAAATACAAATTAAAACTACTTTGACATTTCATCTCCCCCCAGTCAGAGTGGCTAAGGTTCTTAAAATGACAACAAATGTTGGCATGGATGTGGGGAAAGAGGAACAGGTTTTCACAGCTGGTGGGAGTGCAAACTGGTGTAGCCAACTATGGAAATCAGTGTAGATATTCCTTGTAAACCTACAAATAAATTGATCACATAGTCCTTCTATATTAGTCCTTGAGCATCTATCCAAGGACTCTATATCCTTCTGCAGTGATACTTGCTCATCCATGTTCATTGCTGTCTTACTCCCAGTTTCCAGAAAAATGGAAACCACCTAGATGTTCATTAACTTATCAAAAGAGAATAAAATGTGGTGTATTTACATAATGGAATTTTATTCAGTTGATTAGAAAATTCAGTCCTAAAAGCCACACATAAAAGGATGAAGCTGGAAACCGTCATTCCAAGTGAGGTAGCCTAGACCCAGAAAGACAGTACTGCAAGTTTTCTCTTATTTGTAGATTATAAGCTTTGAATATGTAGATGTTCATGTTTCATTTGGAATCCCCATAGAGGACAACATTAAACTGACTCCTAATGACTTACCAATCTCTTTCATTAAGCCCATAGATTAGTGCCTCTACTAACCCTCATCAGAGAAGCTTCTTTTTGCAGTAGATGATGATTGACAGAGACCCACAACTGGTCTCTGCAGAATTCTCAGCCCTAAATGAAAACCTATCTTATACCCTCTCCTAAGGCTCAGGTATCATTGTAGAAGAGGGGGCAAAAAGACTGTAAGAGCCAGAAGTGGTGGATAACTGCAAGGAAGCGGTCTTTTCTGGACAAAACAGGGTATTTGCATGTATGAACGCCACAGCAGTTGCAGTAGCATGTGCAAGACCTGAAGAAGGGAGGTGAACCTGAAGTCCCACCCATACTGAGGAGGTATTGGCAATAATTGCTGCTAGGAGAGGGAGAGGGAGTTTTCTGTAAGGGTCTGTGTAGCCCCTGTTGGTGGACCGTGCTCCAGTAGGTGGTAACACAAATCCGATTCAATGGCATTTAGAGAAAAGCCTGAGGACAAAGGGAAGGGGGCTGTAGTCTGTGAGGAGCTGTGGGATGAGTGTGATCAAAATGCATCATATGAAATTCTCAATGAACTAAAAAAAGAAATGCAAACCTAGACACATTTCTGACACTTTTTAAGTAGATAGAGAAGAAAATTGAGAATTCAACTGTTCTCATACATATAACTTTAACTACAGAAATATGATGTCTTTTTATTTCAATTCAATAAAATTATATCTTTGAAGTGCATAAATGACTACAATTTGGGTTTACTATATTTAGGCATATGTCTAATATCAAATTTCCAATTACTTATGCTTTGGTTTACATACATCAAATGTCATTTCAACTGTAATGACCCCCAGTTCCCTCACTACTATTGTGTGGTTATTATCGTTTGTTTTTGTATTAGTGCTAGAATTCTTCTTTGTGTTTAAACCACGGCAGGTTTAAGATTTGTTATTTTCATAGCTTTAATTATTTGCATGTAAGGCTGGGAAGATGACTAACCAAAGTATTCCTGTGACTAAGAAAACAAGGAGATGTGAGGGCATGTCCAAGGCTGGGTTCTTTTGTTGGGAAACTCTGCAGTACCACAGAGAGACCCTCCACATCATCTTTCCCCCATCATGAAACAAGCACTTTTAAAATTAGTGGGAACTACTTACCATTGAGTGTGTTCTTCCTCCAGAGGTACTAGGTAGTAGTTCGTCATCAGATGTATCAGATTCAAAACCTTCTTTCATCTTCTCCTTGAATCTTTCTCTGAGGTACTGGTTAAGATATGAATACTGTGTTGCAACTATCCGTACCCATTTTTCTTCAATTGCGTCCTCAGAGGGAGGCTGAAGACCGACAGTTTTATATTCACTGTCACATTTAGTTTTTTCTTGGTCTTGAGTTATTTTCTGCATATAGGAAAGATGGAATATACATTTGCTCATATTTTTTTGTTTTGAGATGTATGTCTTCAAACAACTCTCTTTCCCTTAGTAGTCGTCAGATATCGACACAGAAAAAAATAGACACTACTAATTTAATAATTGTATATCCTTATAAATGCTTAGCTACTCACGATTACTGACCTATCATTAAGAAGTGAAAATAGTCACATCCACCCACACAGCTGCCATCTCAATACTCAAAGACCTACTCTGGACCTCAGTCTCTGACTTTATTTGTAAATCCTCTCTCTGCCATAGCCACACCCACAGCTGCCATCTCAGCACCCAAAGACCTACTCTGGACCCTCAGGCTCTGACTTCAGCTGGTGAGTACCTCCCTTACTCCCACCTCCCACCCCTACCATACCCACACTCATAGGCATAGCTCCAGACCATGGCTCACATTAGCTTTGCCTGATGAAGGTCCAGTCAAGTAGCTCATGCCCCAGCTTTGCCTGGCATAACTGGCCACACAGCTCTGGCATTGGCCTTATCTAAGGCAGGCTAAAATCTGACATCAGACACACAACCAAAGAAGGAAGTCCATCTGCCCAGAGATTAACGAAATAGAAGCAAACAAAACCATTGAAAGAAGCAATGAATCTAAGAGCTGGTTCTTGACAGAGATATGGAATGAGATCTACATGAACAGCCTGGACATGAGTGGGGCTAATGAAGGGCGAGGGTCAAGGGAAAGAGAGCTTGGGGGAGCGGGAGATCCCAGCTGGATCAACAACAGACAGGGAGAACAAGGAATAGGAGACCATGGTAAATGAAGACCACATGAGAATAGGAAGAAGCAAAGTGCTAGAGAGGCCCACAGAAATCCACAAAGATACCCCCACAACAGACTGCTGGCAATGGTCGAGATACAGCCCGAACCGACCTACTCTGGTGATGGGATGGCCAAACACCCTAATTGTCGTGCTAGAAACCTCATCCAACTACTGAGAGATCTGGATGCAGAGATCCATGGCTAGGCCCCGGGTGGATCTCTGGGAGTCCAATTAGCGAGAAAGAGGAGGGTTTATATGAGCGAGAATTGTTGAGACCAAGGTTGGATAAAGCACAGAGACAAATAGCCAAACGAACGGAAACACATGAAATATGAACCAATGGCTGAGGGGTCACCAACTGAATCAGGCCCTCTGAATGGGTGAGACAGTTGATTGGCTTGATCTGTTTGGGAGGCATCCAGGCAGTGGGACCGGGTCCTGTGCTCATTGCATGAGTGGGCTGTTTGAAACCTGGGGCCTATGCAGGATCGCTTGGCTCGGCCTGAGAAGAGGGGACTGGACCTACCTGGACTGAGTCTACCAGGTTGATCTCAGTCTGCGGTGGGGGGGGGGTTGGGGGCGCTGGGGGGAAGGTGAGGGGGGCGGGAGGGGGGAGAACAAGGGAATCCGTGGCTGATATGTAGAACTGAATTGTATTGCAAAGTAAAAAATACATAAATAAAAAATAAAAGTAGATTCAATTAAAAAAAAAAAAGAAGAAGAAGAGAAATCAACAGACCTTTGCCCAACAAACTGAAAGAAGGAAAGAGGTAAACAGAGAGTCGTTACAACAGACACCAAGAAATTCAGAACATAATAAAGGAATGCTTTCAAAGCCTTTGTTCTAAGAATAGAGAGGTGGCTCAGAAGTTAAGAGCACCTGTTGCTATTCCAGAAGTTCTGGGGTTCCATTCCCAGCACCTGCATGGTGGCTCACAGCAGTCTGTGACTCCAGTCCCAGGGGCTTTAGTGCCCTCTCCTGGCCTCCATGGATATTGTATGCACATAGTGCACAGATATACATATAGGCAAAAGACTCATGCATATAAAAATACTAAGAAATGAGGTGGTCAAAATTATTTTAAAAACATGTCCTCTATAAAATTGGAAATTCTAAAAGAAATGCACCAATTTCCAGGTTCATCCAAACCACCAAAATATTAATCCAAATGAGATCAACAACCTAAACAGACCCATAACAAATGAGAAAATTAAAAGAAGTAATAAAAATTTTTCTGACTAAAAAAAAAAAAAAAAAGCCCAGGCTCAGATGGATTCACATCAGAATCCCACCACACTTTTTTTTATCATCTTTTAAAAATAATTTTTATTATTTAAAATCATTTTTAAATTCAAATATATTTTGATCATATTCTTCCCCTCCCTAAAATTTGTCCAGATCCTTGCCTACACCCTACCCACCCAACTTTTAAGTTCTTCCCTAAAAAACAAGACAAAACCTAATAAAACAACACAGCGCCAATAATTTATAAAACAAAGTACAGTATCACTGAGAAAAAAACAACAACAAAATACCAAACTATAAACAAATAAAATCACATACAGGAAAAACTGTGGAGTCCATTATTTGTTGGTCAAGTACTCCTGAACATGAGATCTGCCCTGGAGTAGTGGATATATCATTGTCCTTGCATTGGAGAAAAATTGATTTTCTCTCTCCAGCAGGTATAAATGACAGTTCCATTGTTAACTTTTAGCCTACTGGCTAGGTTTTTCATTCATTCATTCATTCATTCATTCATTCATTCAATCATCATTAGAAAATATAACAAAATAAAATATAACAAGACAAAACAAAAATGATCACATCAAAGTCAGAAAAGACAGATGATAGTATACTTGAGTGACCCCAAAGATTCAACCAAGGAACTGATACAGCTTATAAACACCTTCAGCAACATAGCAGGATACAAGATAACTCAAACAAATCAGTAGCCCTCCTATATACAATTGACAAACAGGCTGAGAAGGAAATCAGAGATACATCACCCTTTACAATAGCCACAAATGATATAAAATACCTTGGGGTAACACTAACCAAGCAAGTGAAGGACCTATATGACAAGAACTTTAAGTCCCTGAAGAAAGAAATTGAAGAACATGTCAGAAAATGGAAAGATCTTCCATGCTCATGGATAGGCAGGATTAACATAGTAAAAATGGCAATCCTACCAAAAGCGATCTACAGATTCAATGCAATCCCCATCAAAATACCAACACAATTCTTCACAGACCTGGAAAGAATAATACTCAACTTCATATGGAAAAACAAAAAACTCAGGATAGCCAAAAGAATCCTGTACAATAAAACAACCTCTGGAGGCATCACAATCCCTGACCTCAAGCTCTACTATTAGAGCTACAGTAATAAAAACAGCTTGGCATAAAAACCGACATGTGGAACAATGGAATCGAATGGAAGACCCTGACATTAATCTGCACACCCATGAACATATAATTTTTGACAAAGAAGCCAAAACTGTACAATGGAAAAAGAAAGCATCTTCAACAAATGGTGCTGGCATAACTGGATATCAACGTCCATATCTGTCACCGTTGACAAAACTTAAGTCCAAGTGGATCAAAGACCTCAACATAAATCCAGCCACTCTGAACCTGATAGAAGAGAAAGTAGGAAGTAGTCTTGAATGCATAGGCATAGGGGATCACTTCCTAAATATAACACCAGTAGCACAGACACTGAGAAAAACAATCAATCAATGGGACCTCTTGAAACTGAGAAGCTTTTGTAGAGCAAAGGATATGGTCAACAAGGCAAAGCGACAGCCTACAGAATGGGAAAAGGTCTTCACCAACCCCACATCTGACAGAGGGCTGACATCCAGAATATATAAAGAACTCAAGAAATTAGACATCAAAATGCCCAACAGTCCAATTAAGAAATGGGCTATAGAACTAAACAGAGAATTCTCAACAGTGGAAGCTCAAACGGCTGAAAGACATTTAAGGAATTGCTCAACATCCTTAATCATCAGGGAAATGCAAATCAAAACGACTCTAAGATACCACCTTACACCTGTCAGAATGGCTATGATCAAAACCACTGAAGACAGCTTATGCTGGAGAGGATGTGGAGCTAGGGGAACTCTCTTCCACTGCTGGTGGGAATGCAAGCTTGTACAACCACTTTGGAAATCAATATGGTGCTTTCTTAGAAAATTGGGAATCAATCTCCCCCAAGATCCAGCTATACCACTCTTGGGCATATACCCAAGGAATGCTCAATCATACCACAAGGGCACTTGTTCAGCTATGTTCATATCAGCATTGTTTGTAATAGCCAGAACCTGGAAACAACCTAGATGCCCTTCAACTGAAGAATGGATAAATAAAATATGGTACATATACACAATGGAATACTACTCAGCAGAGAAAAACAATGACATCATGAGGTTTGCAGGCAAATGGATGGATCTAGAAAAAATCATCCTGAGTGAGGTAACCCAGACTCAGAAAGACAAACATGGTATGTACTCACTCATAGGAGGATACTAGATGTAAAACAAAGATGACTAGACTGCTACTCACAACTCCAGGGAGGCTACCTAGAAAACAGGACCCCAAGAAAGACACAGGGATCTCCCAATGACAGAGAAATGGAAGAGATCTACATGAACAACCTGGACGTGAGTGGGGGTAATGAAGGGCAAGGGTCAAGGGAAAGAGAGCGTAAGGGAGCGGGAGATCCCAGCTGGATCAAGAACAGAGAGGGAGAACAAGGCATAAGAGACCATGATAAATGAAGACCACATGAGAATAGGAAGAAGCAAAGTGCTAGACAGGTCCACAGAAATCCACAAGGATACCTCCACAATAGACTACTGGCAATGGTCGAGAGAAAGCCCAAACTGACCTACTCTGGTGATAGGATGGCCAAACACCTTAATTGTTGAGCTAGAAATCTCATCCAATGACTGAGGTAACCAGATGCAGAGATCCACGGCCAGGCCCCAAGTGGAGCTCCAGGAGTCCAATTGGTGAGAAAGAGGAGGGTTTGTATGAGTGAAAATTGTTGAGACCAAGGTTGGAAAAAGCACAGGGACAAATAGCCAAATGAATGGGAACACATGAACTATGAACCAATAGCTGAGGAGCCCCCAACTGGATCAGGCCCTCTGGATAAGTGAGACAGTTGATTAGCTTGATCTGTTTGGGAGGCATCCAGGCAGTGGGACCGGGTCCTGTGCTCATTGCATGAGCTGGCTGTTCGAAACCTGGGGCTTATGCAGGGTGTCTTGGCTAGGCCTGGGAGGAGGGGACTGGACCTCCCTGGACTGAATCTACCAAGTTGAACTCAATCCTCAGGAGTCTTTGCCCTGGAAGAGATGGGAATGGGGGGTGGGCTGGGAGGAAGGGGGGGGAGGAGGGGGGAGAACAAGGGAATTCGTGGCTGATATGTAAAATTAAATTATAAAATAAAAAAGAAAAAAAAATAAAAGCCTTCTTCTATTTCAAATCCTAGAATGTAAGTATATATTATTTTTAAATCAAAACTTAAATGTTACTATATAGTTTGAATCATCGTTTCCAAAACTGGTGGCTAATTGGGGAAAATCACATATTTTTTAACTAAATGAAGAGTTTTAAATATATTCTTAATGGAATCAAATGAAAACATGGTGCAAACTCTCCATAATGCAAATTTTGATGAACAGATTACACATGTCTAAATTTCCACAATTTCTTGTTAGTCTGAATACAGAAGCAAAAACAGAAATATAGGAGATGCTCTCTCCTATATATATGGTGCTAAAATAGGAACATAGAACATACCTGCATTTATGCTAAAAGTAAAGGCAACTGGGAGACTCCCAGATCACTGAAATCACTAACCGGAACCATTATGTATTTAGGTGTATTACCAGAGCTGTGTTTTAAAATCACTCCAATGTTCATTTATTTCTGCAAACAATCCTCGGGCAAACATCAAACATCTTCTACTATCGGAGACCAGCACTCAATCTTCTACCACTATGTGTTTCCAGGCCATTCTCTTCATTGGCCACCACAACCTGAAGGGACTTGCTGCTTACTTGAAGGTTAAGGAAAGGAACTTTCATACATATAAAATGGATGCCAACCCAGACCAACTTTCTATATGAAACTGTGATAGGTAGACTACTGCTGCATTTTAACAAAAATCATAAAAAAATAAATTTCACTAAGGTGCCTTTTACCTTAACAACAGAGGTACTGTCATTGTCTTCTATTGTAGTCCCAGGGACATCAGGATCAGGTTTGTGAGAGAGCCTTTAGGAAAAAAAATGCAATAATGGCAGGATTTGGTCATCTGAGAAACTCTGGAGAAAAGATCCAGTACTAATGTATTAAGTGACATTTCTACATTTATGTAATTCAAAGTCATCCTATGTTTTAAAAATTTTGGTTGACTTTGTGAGCTTTAACTTATTTCAATCTATAAACCATTCAACAAAGACTCACTGATAGTCCCAGTCTTTTAAAAAAGTCAGCAGCTTAGGAGATGGCTCAGAAAATAAGAGTGCTTGCTGCCTACACACAAGGACTTGGGTTTAAATCTGCATCATACGTGTAAAAAAACTGGGCATGCCCTATAACAAAACTTCTTTCTAAAATTCCAAAAACAGTTTTTCTTTGAAAGTTAACAACCTCATTTTCTGAGAGTCACTTTTCCTCCCCTGTGAATAGAAACATAAATCCATAATCCAAAATCATGAGAGTTCTCATGTTGATTCTAGAGTCAGGCAGACTAGGGAAAGCACAGTAGGAATAAAAACATCTTGTTAGAGTTTTAGGAATTAAGTCTGTACTCCATTTCTTTTTACTAGCACATTCATGTTTATGTGTCACGTATTATGTAACAATACAAAATTCCATTGGTTTGACAGGATGTTTCAATAGCTGTTTCACTTGGCATCAAGCCTGATGACCTGAGTTTGAGCCCACTCACATGGTAGAAAGAGAAATACAAATCCCGTTATTGTCCTTTGATTTACACACACACACACACACACACACACACACACACACACACACACACACACACACTGTGTCATGTCCAAAACATTGAAAATAAGTAAAACATTTTAATCAAAAATAGCATGTCATTAACATTCTTATTTGCAGGAACCTTGTATGCTGTCACATTTAGGATTTGATCTTTTCTCTTCAGGAACTTGACCTTTAAACTGTGTACTACTGTGTTTCACAATAGACATATGAGAGCTGGTAGGTTTAATGACTGGCAATAGTAGACAGTGACTTGGTGATGATGCTCTTTCTTTGACCCTTCCATTGTGCCAATTTGATGTTTCAAATCTGATAAATAAAAACATTTTGAAAAAAAACTGGGCATGCATTTGCAGCCCTAGGTCTGTGGGTGGCAGAGAAAGGGCATCATGGGGGCTTGTTGGCTGCAAGTCTAGCTCCAAGTTCTTGAGAGACCTTATATCAAGTGGAAAAGATAGAGAATGATAGAGCAAGATACCAATATCCTCCTCTTACCTCTAAGCCTGCACACAGACATATGCAACACACACACACACACAGACACAGAGACAGAGAGACAGAGAGACAGAGACAGAGACAGAGAGACAGAGACAGAGAGACAGAGACAGAGAGAGACACAGACAGAGAGAGACACAGACAGAGAGAGACACAGAGAGAGAGAGTCAATCACCAATATATTGACTTTTGCCTGTACAAATTGCCTCTCTTAAAGTTGGAGCTGATAATTCCCCTAACGAGTACATACATTTGCTACCTGAACTGAAATGAATCCACTGCTAAAACAAGACAGAAGGTTGTCGGCACCTTTCCCAGTGGCTGACTCTGGTTGAAGACTAAGCACTCTATGCCTTGTCCATTGTCTACACCTGGGCGAAGACTAATTATTTATGTACACTGATAAAGAGTATTGGGTACCGAAAGCATATCTGCTACAGAGACCTCTTTAAGGGGTTCAAATCACATTCACATCTTTGTGTGTGTGTGTGTGTGTGTGTGTGTGTGTGTTTGCACATGTGTATAGATACATGTGCTGGTGTTTGTGTGTGTGTGGAGGACAGTGGACATCAGTGTGCTTCCTCCTCGGGTGCCATCCACCATACACAGGTGTCTCACTGCACCAGGAAACAAATCCATTATTCTATTTGGTTTTCAGCAAGTGATCGGAATAACTGTAAGTCTGACTCCCCAGTGATGGACAAGCGTGTGCAATCACGCCTGGGCTTTTATTTATGTGCTTGAATCAGTGTCTCATGTTTACAGAAGATGCACTTCACTGACAGGGCTGTCTCCCCAGCCCCAAACTGGGACCTTTCAACAGACACCTTGACATTTTCAGGTCCTCCAACTAGGCAGTCTAAACAGCAACACATTTTCAGGACTCTCTTTAATTCCCGGTTTTAATGTGCTTTTGTGATCATTTTAGTGTCTCTAAACTTGAGTTTCCCTGTTATCCTTGTCACATCTGCCACACACCCCATTGTTTTCACCACTTTTCTAGAACCCTCGCTGCTACCCAAACTAATGTTCTTCAAGCTCCACTTTCCACTGTAAACTCAGTCCCATCCTCCTTTAGGAGGTTAACCTGCTAAGCCCACACTTACCTCCTCCATGGGTTTCATTTCTTGTGCTCTCCCATTTTATTACTAAACACTCACACACCTGTAGATAAATGAGGAGACTACCAGCTGGGTTTTCAGACTACCAGCTTTACAACTCAGAAGCTAGAGTAAAATCTCATTTGTGACATGTGCTCTGTCGACATAAATTACTTTCATGTTTGAACTTCAGGCCTCCCCAATGGAAACATCACTTGGGAAGGAAATGAAACACAAGGAATACTAACACGTATTCTAAGAGTCCTTAAAATCCTGAAATTCTAGATGTTTTTGATCTGTGTACTGATGAAAATGAATATTTAATTCTCAAAAATGAAAAAAATAGAAAAGAAAAATGCTTTTTAAAAAAACCAAGGAAGGGTGTGGTTCTAGAAACAGAAATCTACAACATTAGTAAGTAATCAATTACAAATATCCTTTAAGTCAAAAGTTAGTACTTAATGCCTTTAATCCCAGAACTCGGAAGGCAGAAGATAATGTATTTCTATGATTTTTGAGTCCATCCTTTGTTACAAAATGAGTTCTAGGCCATCTAGGGATATTTAGAGAACCCTCTTTCTCTTAAAAAAAAATAAACAACTCCTCTAAGCTAATGCTAACTAGTATTCATAGGCCATGATCTACATGGCCTATGTAGATCTACATATAATCTACATATTGATACTCTTCATTCATCTACAAAGGTCACCTGATTCTTCCCATGTAAAAGCTATGAACGTCTGCCATATCTGCCTTAAAAACTTCAGCGATAAAACATGAGGTGTTAGATCCAACTGCAGTTGTCAAAATTATTCACATAGGCTGTCTGGCTATGTAACCCAGCTTCTGAGGATAGACCACAGCCAAGTCACACAACTTAACTTTCTGAATTGATATGAGGTGGTTCTGCACTTTGATCTGTACAGAAGGGCAAGAGATGCAGTGCAGAGCCAGGACCATAGACCAAATAATCAGGGCAGCAGTTGTCTAAGCAGTTCTAAAGAGGGTTTAGTAACATAGATACTTTGCAAACTGGCTGTGGACACAGCAAGCATTGAACACATAGTATTGTGTCTATCTCAAGGTACACTCAATAACAATACTTCCTTATCTTTGGACTCATGACATATTTTTAATTTATATAGTCTTACCTGGATAAAGGCTTCTGTTCGATATTGTTATCCACTTCTAAATATAAATGAAAAATATATTTTATAACAATATATTGTTATATCTATAGGCCACCTGCAGATCTTTTTCTGATCTCTTTGTTCTCCCAGACCAAATCCTTCAGTCTTATCCTTAGTGATACAAGAGAACTAGCTCCAGGGTCTCATCCTCCCACCCCACCCCATCTATATCTTCTGTGGATCCCATAGACTATCCACTCCTAACATCCTTCCCCAATTCATTGTACCCCAGCCCTCAACTTAAGCAGGTGCCTCCTATTGAGATACAGGCCACACCTGCCAGAAAACTAGGTAGGCTGCCCACAGACCTTCTCAGCTCTCTCTCTCTCTCTCTCTCTCTCTCTCTCTCTCTCTCTCTCTCTCCCTCTCCCTCTCCCTCTCCCTCTCCCTCTCCCTCTCCCTCTCCCTCTCCCTCTCCCTCTCTCTCTCTCTCTTTCTCTTTCTCTTTCTCTTTCTCTTTTCCTCTAGACCTAATCACTCAGTCTCTTCTTCAGAACATCAACAGATCACAAACTACAGCCTCCTTTCCTCCCAGCCCACCTCTCCTGTGGAACCCATAGACAATCTCCTCCTAACCTCACTCCCCCCAACTCATCATTGCATTCCAGTATCCAATACCAGCAGTCATTCCCTGTGAATACACCAGCTGAGCAGGCCTGTAAAACAGGCAATACACAGCTATCACACTCTATGAAAATCCAGAAAAGAAACAAACAAACAAACAAAACCAACAACATAACACCTACCCAATTGACAAACCCAGACATCAACACCTAGACCTATAATCATCCCAAACCCGGATGCCTAGATGTTAGCATTAGAACACGTTCAATAACAGCCAGGGCAATATATCCCCACCAGAGCTCAGCTATCCTACCGCAGTGGGCACTGAATATTCCAACATAACTGAAGCACAAGATAAAGACCTTGCAAGCAACCATATGAAGATGACAGAGGTCCTTAAAGAGTAAATGAATGAAGCCTTTAAAGAAATCTAGGAAAATGCAAACAATTGGAAGACAAGAATAAATCCCCTAAAGAAAACCAGGGGAAAATACAAAAAAAAAAAACACTTAAAGAAAAAAAATATAAAACTGTTCAAGACCTAAAAATGAAAATAGAAGCAATAAATAAAACACAAACTGAGAGAATTCTACAAATAAAATTTTTAGGAATTTGAACAGGAACTACCAACAGAATACAAGAGATGGAAGAGAGAATCTCAAGCATTGAAGATACAATATAAGAAATGGATAGACCAGTCCAAAATGTTAAACCTAACATATTCCTGATACAAAACATCCAGGAAATATGGAACACTATGAAAAGACCACACCTACAAATAATAGGAATAGAGTTTGGAGAAGAATCCCAGGTCAAAGGCCTGGAAAATATTTTTAAAAAATCATAGAAGAAAATTTTCCTAATATAAAGAAGAAGATGCTTATAAGGGTATAAACAGCAAACAGAACACCATATAGATTGTCATACAATAATCAAAACACTAAATAAACCAAACAAAGACAGAACATTACAACTTACAAGGGAAGAAACCAAGTACCATATCAGGGAAGACTTATTAGAATTGTACCTGAATTCTCAACGGAGTCTCTAAAAGCCAGAAGGGCCTGGACAGATGTCCTGCAGATCCTAAGAGACAAAAGATGCCAGCCCAGACTAATATTCTTAGCAAGAATTTCATTAGGTGGAGAGAATAAGATATTTATGATAAAGACAATATCTATAATTCCTGCCCTACAGAAGGTGCTAGAAGGAAAACCCCAATTTAAGGAGGTTAAGTATACCAATGAAAACACAGGGAATAAATAATCTCACACCAGCAAAACCAAAAGACATGTTCAAATACTCAAACATACACACCACCAACTGCAACAACAAAGGACAGTAATCAACAATCACTGGTCATTGATATCTGCCAATATTAATGGTCTCAATTCCCCCCCCCCCAAAAAAAAAGATGTCAATTAACAGAAAGGATACAAAAACAGGATCTATAATTCTGTTGCATCCAAGAAATACACCTCAAGACAGAGCCGGCCAGGACCCGACTAGACTAAGAGTTGAGTCTTTATCCTCATACCCGAACACACCAGCCCCTAGGCTTTGGGCCCAAGGGCACAACCCTTCACCCCTATACCACCACCCATTGCAGTCCTAGTTTCAGGCCAGTTGGCAGGCAGACCTCCTGCAGACAGATCAGACTACCACTATCTACCAAGTGCTAAGACTGAAGCTACTCCCTGAGACAAAGCCCACTAGTACCAATTGGACTAAGAGCTGTTCCATGAGACAAAGAGTCCATCAGCATCAACTAGACCAAGAGCTCCCACTAGACAAAGAGTATCGATCAGACCAAAAGAGGCTCGCTCAGACACAAACACCATTTGCACCAAGTGGAGAAAGAGATGGGTAGACGCCAGTGCAAAAATACAGTCAACAGCATAAAAACTAATATGGCTCCATCAGAACCTACATCAACAAGACCCGAACATCCCAACACAGAAGAAACAGAAGATATCGACCCTAAAAATGACTTTAAGAAGATATTAGAGGCTGGGCGGTGGTGGCACACGCCTTTAATCCCAGCACTCGGGAGGCAGAGCCAGGCGGATCTATGTGAGTTTGAGGACAGCCTGGGCTACCAAGTGAGTTCCAGGTAAGGCGCAAAGCTACACAGAGAAACCCTGTCCTCGAAAAAGCAAAAAAAAAAAAAAAAAAAAAAAAAAAAAAAAAAAAAAAAAGAAGAAGAAGATATTAGAGATCTTGGAAAAGAAAATTTCCCTTAAACAAGTGAGGGAAACAGTTCAAGATTTGAAAACTGAAGTGGAGACTATAAAGAAGGCACAAATTGAGGGAATGCTGGAAGTGGAAAATCTGAGTGAATGAACAGGAACTACAGATGCAAGTATAACCAACAGAGGGCAAGAGATGGAAGAGAGGATCTCTGGCATTGAAGATACTTTAGAGGAAATAGATTCATCAGTCAAAGAAAACACTAAAGCCAACAATTCATGACTCAAAATGTCCAGGAAATTTAGGACAACATGAAAAGACCAAACCTGAGAATCATAGGGATAGAAGGAGAAGAATACCAACTCAAAGGCACAGAAAATACATTCAACAAATTCATAGAAGAAAACTTTCCCAACCTAAAGAAGGAAATGCCTATAAGATAAAAGAAGGTTACAGAACACCAAATAGACTGGATCCAAAAAGAAAGCCCCCTTGCCACATAATAATCAAACCACTAAACATACAGAATAAAGAAAAAAAACATTAAGAGCTGCAAAGGAAAAAGGTCAAGTAACATATAAAGGCAGATCTATAAGAATAGCACCTGACTTCTCAATGGAGACTCTAAAAGCCAGAAGGTCCTGGACAGATGTAATGCAGACACTAAGAGACCTTGGATACCAACCCAGACTATTATACTCAGCAAAACTCTCAATCAACATAGATGGAGTAAACAAAATATTCCATGATGAAACCAGATTTAAACAATATCTTTCCACAAATCCAGCCCTACAAAAAGCACTTGAAGGAAAAATCCAACCTAAGGAAGTTAGATACACCCATGAAAACACAGGCAATAGATAGTCCCACACCAACAAATACCAAAGAAGGGAAACATACAAAACTACCACCAAAAAATAACAGGAATTAACAATAACTGGTCATTAATATGCATTAATATCAATGGTCTCAATTCACCTATAAAAAGACACAGGCTGACAGAATGAATATGAAAACAAGATCCATCCATTTGCTGCATACAAGAAACACACCTCAATTTCAAAGACAGACACTACCTCAGAATAAAAGGCTGGGAAAAAAACTGTCCAATCAAATGGATTTAAGAAACAAGCTGGTGTAGCTACCCTAATATCTAACAAAATAGACTTCAAACTAAAATCAATCCAAAGAGATCAGGAAGGGCATTACATATTTATCACAGGGAAAATCCAACAAGATGAAGTCTCAATTCTGAATATTTATGCCCCAAATACAAGAGCACCAACATTCATAAAAGAAACATTACTAAAGCTTTAATCACACATCAAACCCCTTACACTAGTAGTGGGAGACTTCAACAGCCCACTCTAACCAATGGACAAGTCTGCCAGACAGAAACTTAACAGAAAAATAAGGGAGCTAACAGACATTATGACTCAAATGGACTTAATAGATATCTACAGAATATTCCACCCTAACACAATAGAATATGCCTTCTCTTCAGCACCCCATGGAACCTTCTCTGAAATGGACCACATGCTTGGTCACAAAGCAAATCTCAACAGATACTAAAAATTCAAGTAACCTTCTGTATCTTATCAGAGCACTGTGGCTTATTCATAATAGCAAGAACCAGGAAACAACCTAGATGCCCCTCAACTGAAAAATGGATAAAGAAAATGTGGCACATATATACAATGGACTACTACTCAGCAGTAAATAAAACAATGACATCATGAAATTTGCAGGCAAATGGATAGAACTAGAAAATATCATCCTGAGTGAGGTAACCCAGACTCAGAAGGACAAACAGTATGTACTTACTCATAAGTGGATACTAGATGTGAGGGAAGGGATGGCCAGACTGCAACCCATAGCTCCAGAGAGGCTAGCTAACAGGGAAAGACCCTAGGAGGGACACATGGATGATCCAGCAAAGGAGAAGTGGATGAGATCTACATGAGCGGACTGGGTGTGGGGGTTGGTGGAGGACGAGCAGTGGGGGGTGAGAACATAGGGAAATGGGAGGGTCGAGCTGGAACAGGGACAGAGTGGGAAGGTAGGGAGGGAGATACCATGATAGATGAGGACATCATGAGAATAGGAAGAGGCAGGGTGCTGGGGAGGCTCTCAGGAATCCACAAGGATGACCCCACCTTAGACTACTGGCAGTGGTCCGGGGGGGGGGGTACCTGGACTGGTCTACTCTGGTGACCAGTCTAGCAAATAGCCTAACTGTCATCATAAAGCCTTTGTCCAGTGACTGATGGAGGCAGATTCAGAGATCCATGGCCAGGCACCAGGCTGAGCTCTGGAAATCCAATTGATGAGAGAGAGAAGGGATTCTGCAGGCAGGGGACATCAAGATCATGACGGGAAGACATGCAGAGATGACTGGCCACACTAGTGGAAGCCCATGAACTGTAGACTAGTGGCTGTGGAGCCCACACGGGACTGGACTAGGCCCTCTGGATATGGAAGACGGTTGTTTGGCTCAAACTGTTTGGGGGGCACCCAGGTAGGGAGATCGGGATCCATCCATGGTGTATGGGCAGGCTTTTGGGAATCTGGTTCCTGCAGTGTGATACCTTGTGCAGCCTAGGTGCAGTGGACCTGCCTATGCTCAGAGTGCTAGGGTCTGCTGACTCCCCATGGGAGACCTTGATTTGGGAGATGTAGGGATGTGGGGTGGCTTGAGAGAGAGGGCTGGGTGGGGGTAGGAGGAGGTAGGAGGTGGGATCTGTGGGTGGTATGTGAAGTGAGTAGAAACTTTCTTAATAATGAAAAATGAAAAAAAGAAAAGAAAAGAAAAAAGGAGAAATAAAACCCAGAAATCAAGGAAGTCCAGAGGACCATAAGGAGACCTAGTTTAAGAACCTGTACTCCAATAAATTGGAAAACACAAAATAAAAGGATATTTTTGTTGATGTGTACCACTTACCAAAGTTAAATAAAGATCAGATAAATAATTTAAACAGAGCTATATGCCCTAGTGAAATAGAAGCAGCTATTAAAAGTCTCCCAAGCAGAAAAACCCAGGCCAGAGAGTTTTATTGCAGAATTTTCTCAGTCTTCAAAGAATAATTAATGCCAATACTCCTTAAATTATTCCACCAAATAGGAACCAAAAGAAGGTTGTCAAACTTATTTAAGAGGCCGCAGTCACCCTGATACCCAAACCACACAAAGATTCTGGTCATCAGCTTTTAGAGAGAAAGAAAAACATATTTCACAACAAGTATAGAAAACTATAGCAGAATAAAATGGAAAGACTAGTAATTTTTTTAGTATGTATTGCATTGAGCCTCTCCTATAGCATATTCCTGAGTGAATATTCATGAATAGACAATTAATACTTATACCTCTTTTTATATTTCCAATACAAGGAAAAAACATCAATTTATTGAATGTCAATACTTAAAAATAAACCACTATGCACAATGGCCATGAACCTAGTTGACCATCTTCAGACACACAGAAAGTGGCATCCTTACCAGAATCAGTGTCATAACATAACTGTATCAAAGAAGCAGCATGTTGTAGTAGTTGTTGTTGCTTACCACTGAATTGTGTCCAGCGAATACTGAGTACATGTTTTCAATTTGTAAAGAAACAAGCTTCTCCAGCTACTTAGTTAAAATTGTTCAGTTAAGCTCCACCCATTATAGCCTCAGCAGCTGGTCATCAGGCAAGTCTTCTGTGGTCAGCCTGCTCCACCACCATCCCCCGTGGCATCAGAGGGCCCCGGAGGCACAGCCCCCACCTGCACCAATTGGAGGAAGAAGTGAGTGGCTGCTCTCCCAGCTGGACAGCTCTGTACCCTAGGCCATAGGACCTGGGGCACTTTCCACGCACCTCCTGACCCATCACAGCCTATAATTACCCCAAACCCAGTAGATGGCAGTGTAATAATACATTCAACAACATAAAGAGCAGCATGGCATGGCCAGAACCTAGTGGTTCTACAATAGCAAGACCTAAACATCCCAATGCAGATGAAGCAGAAGAAAGCGATTTTAAAAATAACCTTATGAAAATGATAGAGGCCCTTAGGGTAGAAATAAAAAAAATTCCCTTAAAGAAATCAATGAAAAGACAAACAAACAATTGGAAGAAATCAATAAATCCCTTAAAGAAAGCAGAGAAAAAAATAAAAAATGTGAAGGAAACAGTTCAAGACTTGAAAATTGAAATAGAGGCAATAAAGAAAACACAAACCAGGAGAATTCTGGAAATGGAAAATCTGGATAAACAAACAGGAACTACAGATGCAAGCATCACCAACAGAATATGAGAGATAGAAGAGAGAATCTCAGGCATTGAAGATATGATAGAGGAAATAGATTCATCAGTCAAAGAAAATGTCAAATCCAACAAATTCTTAACACAAAACATCCAGGAAATCTGGAACAACATGAAAGTCCAAACCTAAAAATAATACAGATAGGAGAGGGAGAATAATTTCAGCTCAAAGGAACAGAAAATATATTTAACAAAATCATAGAAGAAAAACTTTCCCAACCTAAAGAAGGACATGCTTATGAAGGTACAAGAAGCTTACAAAACACCAAATAGACTGGACCCAAATAAAATACCCTCACCACATAATAATAAAAATACTAAACATATCAGTTAAAGAAAGAATATTAAGAGCTGCAAAAGAAAAAAGTCACACAACATATAAGGTAGACCTATCAGAAAAACACCCAGCTCCTCAATGGAGACTGTGAAAGCCAGAAGGTCTTGACCAGATATTTTGCAGCCATTAAGAGACCACAGATGTCAGCCAGGACTACTATACCCAGCAAAACTTTCAATCACCATAGATGGAGAAAACAAGATATTCCATGACAAAACCAAATGTGAACAATGCCTATCCACAAATCCAGCCTTTCAGGAAGTACTAAAAGGAAAATTTCCACACAAGGAATTTAGCTACACCCACAAAAACACAGGCAATAAATAATCTCACATTTGCAAATCCAAAAGAAGGGAAACACACATACTAACAAAACCAAAAATAACAGAAATTAATAATCACTCATCATTAATATCCCTTAATATCAATGGATTCAATTACCTACAGAAAGACATAGGCTAACAGAATGAATAAAAAAAAAAAGATCTTTCTGCTGCATACAAGAAACACATCTCAACTTCAAAGACAGACATTACCTTAGAGTAAAGGTTTGGGAAAAGTTTTTCCAATCAAATGGACCTAAGAAGCAAGCTGGTGTAGCTATCCTAATATCTAACAAAATAGATTTCAAAATAAAATTAATCAAAAGAGATGGAGAAGAACATTTCATACTCATCAAAGAAAAAATCCATCAAGATAAATGTCAATTCTGAATATTTATGCCCCAAATACATTTGTAAAAGAAATATTACTAAAGCTTAAATCACACATCAAACTCCACACACTAATAGTGGGAGACTTCAACAACCCACTCACACCAATGGACAGGACTGCCAGAGAGAAACTTAACACAGAAATGAGGGAACTAACAGATGTTAATATTCAAACTGACTTAACATATATCTGTAGAACGTTTCACTCAAACGCTAAAGAATAATACCTTCTTCTCAACACCTCAGGGAACCTTCTCTAAAATTGATCACATACTCAGTCACAAAGCAAATCTCAACAGATACAAAAAAATGGAATAACCCCTGTTTCTTATCAGATCACCATGGCTTAAAGTTAGATTTCAACAACAACACAAACTGCAGAAAGCCTACAAACTCATGGAAACTGAATAATACTCAACTGAATCATCACTGGGTCAGGAAGAAATAAAGAAAGAATTTCACCAATCTACATAAGTGAGACAGTTGTGTAACTTGATCTGCTTAAGGGGCCTCCTGGCAGTAGGATCAGGATCCATCCCTGGTGCATGAGTTGGCTTTTTGGAGCCCACTAACTATGGTGGGACACCTCTCACAGCCTTGATGCAGGGGGAGGGCCTTGGACCTGCCTCTATTGAATGTACCTGCCTCTACTGACTCCCCATGGGAGGCCTTACCTTCTTGTAGGAGGGCATGCGGGGTGGATTGGGTCAGGGGAAGGCTGGAGGGACAGGAGGAGGAAAGAGGTGGATCTGTAATTAGTATGTAAAATGAATAAAAAATTCTTAATAAAAAAGAAAGAAATTCTCTGTTGTGGGGAATTTCTTTCTTTTTTATTAAGAATTTTTTATTCATTTTACATCCGAGGGGGAGGCTTTGCCCTGGAGGAGGTGGGAATGGGGGGTGGGCTGGGGGGAAGGTGAGGGGTGTGGGAGGGGGGAGAACAAGGGAATCTGTGGCTGATATGTAGAACTGAATTGTGTTGCAAAACAAAAATTAAAAAAGAAAAAAAAGAAAGAAATTAAAAACTTCCTACAATTCAATGAAAATTAAGGCATGACATACCCAAACTTATGGGACACTATGAAAGGAGTGCTAAGAGGAAAGTTCATAGCACTAAATGCCCACATAAAGAATTTGGGGAAATCTCACATTAGGGATTTAACAGCACACCTGAGAGCTCTAGAACAAAAAGAAGCAAACTCACCCAGGAGGAGTAGACAACAGGAAATAATCAAATTGAGGGCTGAAATCAATAAAATAGAAACAAAGAGAACAATACAAAGAATCAATGAAATAAAGACATGGTTCTTCAAGAAAATCAACAAGATAGACAAACCCTTATCCAAACTAACCAAAAGGCAGAAAAATAATATCCAAATTGACAAAATCAGGAATGAAAGGAGGGATATAACAACAGACACTGAGGAAATCCAAAGAATCATTAGGTCATACTTCAAAAACCTGTACTCCACAAAATTGGAAAATATAATTTTCTGGATAGTTACCACTTACCAAAATTAAATCAAGACCAGACAAACAATTTAAATAGTCCTATAACCATTTTAAGTCATTAACATTCTCCCAACAAAAAAAGCCCAGGGCCACATGGTTACAGCACAAAATGCTTCCAGAATTTCAAAGAAGATTTAATACCAATACTTCTCAAATTGTTCCACACAATATGAACAGAAAAAAACATTGTAAAACTCTTTTTATGAGGCTACAGTCACCCTGACATACAAACACAAAATGACACAACAGAGAAAGAGAATTACAAACCGATCTCCCTCATGAACATTGATGCAAAAATATACAGTAAAATACTGACAAACCGAATCTAAGAATACATCAAAAAAATTATCCACCATGACCAAGTAGGCTTCATCCCAGAGATGCAGGAATGGTACAACATACAAAAATCTGTCAATGTAATCCACCATATAAACAGACTGAAAGGAAAAAACTACATGATCATCTCATCAGATGCTGAAAAGGCCTTTGACAAAATTCAACACACCTTCATGATAAAGGACTTGGAAAGATAAGTGATACAAGGAATATACCTAAACATAATATAGGCAATATACAGCAAGCCAACAGTCAACATCAAACTAAATGGAGAGAAACTCAAAGTGATTCCACTAAAATCAGGAACAAGACAAGGCTGTCCGCTCTCTCCATATCTATTCAATATAGTACTCGAAGTTCTAGCTAGAACAATAAGACAACAAAAGGAGATCAAGGGTATACAAATTGGAAAGGAAGAAGTCAAACTTTCACTATTTGCAGATAATGTGATAGTATAGATAAGCAACCCCAAAATTCTACCAGGGAACTCCTACAACTGGTAAACACCTTCAGCAATGTGGTGGGACACAAGATAAACTCAAAAAAAAAAATCAGTAGTCCTCCTATATACAAATGATAAATGAGCTGAAAAAGAAATCAGGGTAGCATCACCCTTTACAATATCCACAAATAACATAAAATGTCTTGGGATAACTCAGTCCAAACAACTGAAAGACCTGTATGACAAGAACTTTAGGCCTTTGAAGAAAAAAATTGAAGAAAATATCAGAAAATGAAAAGATCTCACATGCTCATGGATAGGTAGGATCAACATAGTAAAAATGGCAGTCTTACCAAAAGCAATCTACAGATTCATTGCAATTTCCATAAAAATCCCAACACAATTCTCCAAAGATGTCAAAAGAACAATACTCAACTTCATGTGGAAAAACAAAAAACCCAGGATAACCAAAATAATCCTGTACAATCAAGGAACCTCTAGAGTCATTACCAACCCTGACTTCAAGTTCTATTACAGAGCTATAGTAATAAAAATGCCTTGGTATTAGAATAAAAACAGACACATGGATCAACGGAATAAAATTGAAGATCCTGACATTAATCCACACACCCATGAATATCTGATTTTTGACAAAGAAGCCAAATTGTACAATGGAAAAAAAGAAAGTATCTTCAACAAATGTTGCTGGCATAACGTATGTCAGCATGTACAAGAATGCAAATAGCTCCATATCTATCACCCAACACAAAACTCAAGTCCAAAGTATCAAAGACCTCAACATAAATCCAGTTACAGTGAACCTGATAGAAGAGAAAGTAGGAAGTAGCCTTGAACACATTGGCCCAAGAGACCACTTCCTAAACATGAGTAGCATAGACACTGAAAGCAATAATTAATAAATGGGACCTCCTGAAACTGAGAAGCTTCTGTAAGGCAAAGGACACAGTAAATAAGAAAAAAACAGCAGCCTAAAGAATGGAAAAAGATCTTCACCAACTCCACATCTGACAGAGGGCTGATCTCCAAAATATATAAAGAACTCAAGAAATTAGCCATCAAAAACCAAATAATCCAATTGAAAATGGGATATAGATCTGAACAGAGAATTCTCAACAGAAGAATCTCAAACAGCTGAAAGACATTTAAGGAACTGCTCAACATCCTTAGCCATCAGGGAAATGCTAATCAAAAATGACTCTGAGATACTATCTTATACCTGTCAGAATGACTAAGATCAAAAACATAAATGACAGCTTATGTTGGAGAGAATGTGGAGTAAAGGGAACACTCCTCCACTGTTGGTGGGAGTGCGAACTTGTACAGCCACTTTGGAAATCAGTATGGCAATTTCTCAGAAAATTGGCAATCAATATCCTTCAAGACTCAGCAATACCACTCTTGGGCATATTCCCAAATGATGCACAATCATACCACAAGGACTTTTGATCAACTATGCTCATAGCAACATTATTCATAATAGCCTGGAATAGAACCTGGAAAAACCAAGATACCCCTCAACTGAAGAATGGATAAAGAAAATGTGGTACTTTTACACAATGGGAGTATTACTCAGTGGTAAAAATACAATGACATCATGAATTTGCAGGCAAATGGATGGAACTAGAAAAAAAAAATCCTCCTGAGTGAGGTAATACAGACCCAGAAAGACAAATATGGTATGCACTCATTTATAAGTGGATATTAGCTATAAAGTAAAGGACAACCAGGCTACAATCCACAGCCACAGGAAAGCTGGGTAACAAGGAGGGCCCTTAGAGGGAAATCCATGGATCACCCTAGGAAGGGAAAATAATAATATCTCCTGGGTTAACTGGGTGTATGTTGTGGGTGGGGGGAATGAGAATGTTGGGAAGGGAAGGGCCAAGTTGGGGGAGGGTCAGAGAGGGAGAGCAAGGAAAGAGATACATTGTTAGGGGGAGTCATTATGGGAATTAGGGAGAAACCTGGTGCTAGGGAAATTCCCAGGAATCCACAAGGATGACCCCAGCTAAGACTCCAAGCAATAGTGGAGAGGGTACCTGAACTGGTCTTCCCCTGTAATCAGATTGATGATTACCCTAATTGTCATTATAGAACCTTCATCTATAACACTGATGGAAGAGTGTGCAGAGATCCACAGCCAACCACTGGGCTGAGCTCCTGGAGTCCAGATGAAGAGAGAGTGGAGGGATTATATGAGCAAGGGAGGTCAAGATCATAATGGGGAAACCCATAGAGATGGTTGACCCAAGCTAGTGGGAATTCAGGGACTCTGGACTGACAGCTGGGGAGCATGCATGGGACTAAAAAAGGCCCTCTGAATGTGAGTGACAATTCTGTAGTTGATCTGTGTGTGGGGCCCCTGGCAGTGGGACAAGGATTTATCCCTGGTGCATGAACTGACTTTTTGGAGCCCATTCCCTATGGTGGGATAACTTCTTCAACCTTGATGCAGTGGGAGGGGTTTGGTCCTACCTCAACTTAATATGCCAGAATTTGTGGACTCCCCAGGGGAGGCCTTACTCTCTCTGAGGGGGCAGGGTGTGGGAAATGGGATGGCAGGGGAGTAGGAACTGTGGTTGGTATGCAAAATGAAAAAATAACTTTTAATTTAAAAAAATGTTCATTTAAGATGAAAACTCTCTGGAATAAGGAAGCTAGGTTTTGATGACTATCCCATGAAGCATGATGGAAACTGGAGACAGAGACAAACCAGGGACAAAAATCTTTCCAAGGAATATCTAGAATCGGCTGTGGTGGCACATGTCTTTACTCCCAGCAGTTGGGAGGCAGAGGCAGGTGGACCTCTGAGATGGAGGCCATCCCAGTCTAGAGAGTGAGTTCAGGACAGCCAGGCTGAATTAGAGAAGTCCTGTCTGGAAAAACAAAACCATTGTCATCATCATCATCATGAACAACACATCATCATCATGAACACCATCATCATCATCTTCATCAACATCATAAATCATCGTCATCATCATCATCATCATCATCATCATCAACAACAACAACAATATCAAACTGCCAGTGTAGGAAATCTTGAGAGAGGTAAACGTACTTATTCTCCTTGTTCACTTCTGGAGAAGATGCTAATAAACTCTCCAGTTCTAACTCTGGTCCCTGTCTTCCCTGTAGTATAAAGGATAATTATCTTCATTAGCTTCCATTGCTTCTCATAAACAGAACTAGGGAAAGATCCCACCCTTAATATTTGTGTATCCTGAACTGCATCTCTTAGTGAGAGAAAAGCAGAGAAGACACAGGACAGAAGTTTTTGTGAGAGTATTATCTGGCCTGAAACGAATTTATGTGACTACACATATAAACTACCGACTCACTAACTCTTTCCCCATAAGTCAACTGTTGCTCTCCACAAACAGAAATAAATCATTACTTTATATTTTATTCAGATGACTATATTATTTTATTAGGCATAAAATAATAAAAATGACTAAATATTGTACCCTTTGTTTGTGATATAATAATATTTTAGTGATATTTAACTATATACTAATATGCATACACAATACAATGTATCTATTGTTAAAAACTAAACGAAATATCTATTTTTATAAAAAGTCAACTTGTTATTGTGTGACTATAAGGAACACATACTGTGTAGCAGGGTTTTTTCTTATTTTTACAATGATATCAGTTGTTAAAATGAAATACACCAATATTTTTAGAGATATGTTTTTAGATTTGAGATTTTTCTTAGTAATTCTGCATTCAAAAATGCTAAAAAAATAGACTAAGAAGCAATGTAACTACAATTTTCATGTGGTTTCCTTTACTCACTTTTTAAACTGTTCACATTTTTATTTTTATTTAGTGTTAGAGTTATTCATTTTCAAAAGTTTGCCTAGGGCTAGAGGGATGGCTCAGCAGTTAAGGGCACAGCTTGCTCTTAAAGGGATCCAGGTCCAGTTCACAGGCACCACATGGTGGCTCACAACCACCATAAGTCCAGGTGCAAGGATTCCAAGAGTTCCAATGCCATCTTCTGACCTCCACAGGCACCAAGCACAAATGTGGTATTGCTTGTACATGCGCAAGAAAAACGCTCACACACATAAATACTCATTAAAGACTTTTACTCTTACCTTCACGGAACTCTGCAGACTTTGTTCTGTTAACAGACTTCATCTGCTTCAAAGGCATAGCTTCACTGTGAAGTATTTTTAAGTAACATTTAAATTCACATGAAAAACATTTAACAAATACTCTTAATTCTTTCTTTTTGATTTCCCAATATATCTTACATTAGTCATTTACAAAATAATAATTTGTGCTTCAGTGGTTAACTATGATTAGAGAATGCTTTCCTCATGTCAAAGACAGGGCAATAATTTTTACCCTGATTAAAACACCACACACAATACTCTGTTGTTCACTCTTCATAAGTTTTTGTATATTCCTTGCACAGGTAAGAAGAATGATGGTTCTGAATGTAAGGATAGAATGATCTATAGATGTTTGTTAGGTGCATTTGATGGCATGTCATTTAACTTAGATGTCTCTCTCTTTGAGTAATAATTTATCATAGGATTTAAGAAGAAATTTTTAAATTCTCTAAAATTGAACGAATTTAAAATATTACATGCTAGATCTTTGGTATACAACGAACGACATACTCAGAAAGAAATCAGTAGCTATAAGTACATATATTAAAAAAAGTCAGAACAATTTCAAATAACTTAAATCTGATGTATCTTTGTGCCTCAGAGAAACAAGAACACAACAAAGTGGAACTGGACATGAGGGCAGAAATTAATGATCACACACAGGAGGGGCCAGGGGTTCTTCCACACACTTTGTTCCCATGGCTGCAGGAACTGCTGACTTTGTTTATGTGCTCAATGCACTTAATGCTCCTGTTTAATTCCTTTCCCACACCCTAGAGCACCATGGTCCCTTCACTATCAGGAAACTTTTTAGGTATTTCCCTGAGTCTCATGCTCCCTCCCAAGAGGTTGGTGGGTAGAACATGAAACTGATTCATAGCTCTAAGCACTGAAGGGCCAGCACTCTCAGAAGCCACCACATTTTTGGTGCTTTAAAGCTGCTTTTTGATAGTCTATTCACAAGTATATGATGAAGCTGTCAAATGGCTATTTTTATGCTCAACAAGCAATTCTGTAATGCTGAGTCTTTATAGCACAGTGGGGAGCAACGCTGTCCCCTCAGCACCACTTTATCCAAACTACAGTTCAGAACTCCAGACTTCAGGGCTTGTTGTTGGTAATAATAAACCTCTTCGTTCTCCTACCTTCCACCGACCTTGGTTTTCAGCACCATTGTGGAACTCATTGAGGAGGCTCTTTATGTCTGTGCAGAACATGTCCATAAGGCCATTCTGAAGAGATCTTCAGCAATGCCTGGGAGAGTCTTGAACCCTGCCTTGTTACTCACACTCCTGCCAACAGATAACTTGGCCCAAACATACTAGTGATCTGAATGAATGACCTGAAGCTGATACTTTAAATACATGTGCATAGCATGTTATGGGCAGTGCACTTGCATGCATATGTGATTTCAGGTACATACATGCATGCCAGGGTGCATAGATTGGCAATTAGAGTACAAACTGCGGGGAAGGTCAACTTTCACCTTCAACCTTTTTTTTTGTTGCTGTGTCTTGATCATGAATGCACACCCCCAAATAATTATTGAGTCAAATTTGGGGGATTCTCTGTCTCCCTTCCAACTCACTCTAAGTTCCTCAAGATTACAGATGCACATGAGACCATCAGGCCTCATGTGACTTCTGGGCATCCAAACTCCCAGTCTGACACACGCATGGCAAAGACTTTCTCTACTGAACCATCTCACTAGCCATGGATTCTTAACAGTATTTCACACTGCATCAGGTGTAATCAGTAATTGCAAGATTGTGTGCTCTACAAATAATTATTCAGCTTGTGAATAAAGGAGGAATAAAGGTGGTGAAATTGACTTACACAGAGGAAAACAGTGTGATTTCCAAATTTGATATCTCCAGATATACAGTGTATTTTAAAACCCATATACTCTTACCTGATTGAAGTCTTCTGTTCAGTTCCTGCATTCACTATGAAAGAAAAAGACAAAATGTGTTATAAACAACTGCAGAAAAATACAACTATTAAATGCCAAGGCTAAAGTTTTGCTACCACATATACTTTGACACCATTTCTGGATAGTCTTTCATGTGAATATTGATTTATATACAATAAATATATGGAGAACTCTTAATTTCCATTTTCCTGTATATTTCAAAGGCAAAGAGACAACATTACCAGAAGTTAATAATCATAACAAATTGTGCAAATACCTATGACCCTATCAGACAGAGGAACTGGCATCTACACCAGATCAGTATCCCAAACTGCACCTTGTTGCTGTTGCTGTTTTGTCTGTAGACTAATGGTGCTAGAAATTATGAATATTTTCATCTTGTATAGGAGTGAAAGGAGCTTCTCCAAGGATTGAGTTTAACTTGCTCCATTGAGGATGAAAATTCCAGACACAAGGAAGCTAAGTCTATGGTGACTGCCCTCTGCAGCATAGCAGAACATAGGAGATGCAAACAGACCAAGGACAAACACCTTTGGGAAGAATTTCCACCTGCCAGTGTGGCAAAACTCCGGAGAGGTCAGTGTGCTTTGTCTCCTTGTCCCCATCTGAGGAGGATGCTAAGAAGCCCCTCCATTCTAGCTAGAGTCCCTCATGCCTGTGCAGTGTAAAGGAGCTCAGCATCAGCTCCCATCACCTCCCACCATAAGAACTACTGGAAAGGTTGTCCCTTAGCAGTTATGCACCCTGAACTGGATCTCCAGTGAGAGAATCGTGGAAGAAGCATGGGCGCAAAGCAGCCATTTCAAGGGAGTAGTATCTCACATGAAACACTTTTATGTTTCCACGCGTAAACCATCAATGAGTTGAGCTTTCACTCTATGCTAACACTCTGCCCTCCAAAAAGAAAGAAAATCAATTCTTGTTGGCTTCATTTGCAGTATGCAAAATTCCAGTGTCATTTCCTTGACCCTGCCCATGACTGAGGTGAGCATTTGTCCCACCAGTAAATGGACTGAGAATGCAGCTCAGTGGTAGAGCCTACATTCAGCGTGTGGGAGGCCTTGGTCAGTCCTCATCACCACAAGGGAGGTTCAATAATACTGTGTTGAAATAATATAAAAGAAAGTCACCCATGTTATAGTAATACTGGCTTGGCTGCCACTTTTCACCTCATCTCTTATGTGAAGAGGGTCATTCCAATTCATCTACACTATCACTCCCTGGTTTGCCTTTCAAAGGCAAGATAGGTGTGAAAGATTCTGTAGTTACAGTCGCTGAAAGCACAAATTCTGTAGCATTCTCTCCACTGTTAGAATCTTGTCCAGACTCAGTGGACCAGGACCCTGTAGTCAATGTTGCCTACTTGATAATAGTGTTGTTTTCTCAACTTTCCTGCTACTGTGGCATATTTTCTGGAAAGTTTGTCTTTTTTTTTTTTTCAGAACAAGGATAAGCATTTATCATCATCTTTCCAGAGAATGCTACAGGAAGCAATTACTACCACGTTTACAGGTGACATTTGGCATTGGCAATTTTCTGTGGCTCAAGAAAAAACCTCCACTTGGTAAAACATGAACTCTGCAACTGCAATATGCAAAACTACTAACAGGTGGTCATGGTTGAGGGCAGAGGTCCGTCTTCTGTGGCACATGACCAAACCAATGGGGTTTTGATCAGGTTAACACTGTTGTCCAGTTGCTCTCCACCCTTCCGTACTGGATATCAGTCAACTTTCCCAAGATGTGGCTTGCAAGCTTGGGACCATTCTCCGTTGTTGGAATGTGCCGCATCTGGCCCTTGTAGAGAATGTCTGAAACCGGGCAGACGACGCAGGCCGTCCCTGAGCCAAACATCTTCTTCACTCTCTTCCCCTCCAGGGCAGGGGTCTGGTCATCCATGGTGAGGTATCTCTCACACACCTTAAATTCACCCCACTGTTGTGCCAGAACTATGATGCTCTGCCTGGTCACACCTGGGAGAATGATGCCATCTAGTGGAGGTGTCGCCAGCTCTTCCTCTCCATCTTCATTTATCCAGTAGAAGAACAGATTCATCGTGCTCACTTCAGTTATCTGGTCATCCTTGCCATACAGCCAGAGGACCTGCTGACAGTCATTCTCTGCTGCCTCGCACTGTGCTAAAAGGGACGCACCATAATTGCCGCCGACCTTGCACTCCCCAGTTCCACCTTGCCAGGCTTTGACATGCTTTGGATTGGCCCACAATGACACAGGATTAAAGGTTCCGCTAGAAAAATAAGGTCCCGGGAGGAGGGGACTGGACCTACCTGGACTGAGTCCACCAGGTTGATCTCAGTCTGTGGGGAAGGCTTTGCCCTGGAGGAGATTGGAAAGGGGGGCTTTCTGGGGGGAAGGTGAGGAGGGCGGGAGGAAGGAGAACAAGGGAATCTGTGCCTGTATGTAGAACTTAATTGTATTGCAAAATAAAAATTTAAAAAAAAAAGGTCCCACAGGGCTCAGGATCACAAAGAGCAAGGCTCTGGATGGCTTCTTTTTGACTCCAAGAGATTGCTCAGTCCCGATAAACGTGGGGCGGATGTAGAGACTGGCAGAGGTGGAATAGGGGACTCACTCTTGGTCTATCTGTATAAGCTGCCGAATGCATTCCAGAAGCTCCTCCTGGTCAAACACCAGCAAAGCGGCCCGCAGAGCAGATCGGCACATTCTCTTCATGTTGAGTTCAGGCCGAAACAACCGGATCTTGTTATGGACTCCTCAAAAGGCCTTCAAGCCTTCATACAGTTCCACGCCATAGTGTAAAACTGAGGCATCAGGATGTATAGACAAGTTTTCAAAAGGCTTAATGTGAGGTTTCTCCGATCCAGATGCCAAGGACCACTCTACCGTCAGCATGTGGTCGGTGAACGTAGCTCCAAACACCAGAGAGTCGGGGTCTGGCTTTTCCTTCAAGACAGTGGCTGATGTAATGACAAGGTCTTTGGCCCTAAAAGTCTCAGCCACTTCTGATCCTCATTCTCCAGCGAAGGGTGCCGCGCATCCATTACTGCAGTCCTGGGGGGCCAGGGTTGCAGTTCCCCGGGGCAAGCAGGCCACGGCAAGCTGCGGACGCGTGGGAATGCGTGGCGCGGCGGCGACACGTGGTGCACAGCGAATCCTCGTGAAACCCAGGGCTGCTGTTCCGCGTGGCGGGCGCTGGAGGTCCGAACAGAGAGCCACTGACGAGCACCCAGCACAGGGAGGAGCGCAGAAGCTGCAGCATCTCCCTGTCGTGGGTGCGTGCAGTCATGCGATTGTGGGCAAGCACATGGAGGGCCCAGAAGCACTGGCCGGAAAGTGTGTCTTACAACATATAAACAATGTGTCATCATACCCTAGGTGCTGGCAACATAGCCAATAGGGAAAGCACTTGTCTAGAATGCTCACAATGGCAGTGTTCAATCCATTTTGTACTGCCTACAAAATTCAAAATCCATTGACTTTTAAAAGTTATTCCTTGAGCCTATTACATACTGTTTCAAGACACATTCACATTAAGTGGCAGATACTTAAAGGTAACAGTAAGACAATATGTCAATTGTCTAATACGTCTAAATTGAGAAATTACAGAATGGAAAAATATCTGATCATCCTAATTACATCTAGTCACAAAAATTAATGAAGGTAATTGGATATTGCATTTTTGGTTTTTAACATAATCACATTGCTATATAATAATACATAGCAAAAAAAAATGATGCGTTTACTATAACAACTGAAAAACAATCTATTTTATAACAGAGCCATCTTGCTATGAAGTGGATATAGAGGACATTTGGACTAGGTTAAACATCATTTTCATATTTATACAAAAATATTACATTCGTCAATGGCTCATGTTAAAAAACAAACAAACATGTTTCAGATGATAGGGTTTGAGACTGTAATTTCTTAGAAAGAACCTAACAGATTTTAAATTCTACAACTGTTAAGAAGCAAATTAAGAAAAAATATAACTGCATTTATATTGGATTTCGTTGGCCTTTTTTTTTTCTGGAAAAAACAAACTTGTTACTCTTTTTTTTAATTAGGGTAGGACCAATAGAGTATTCACTATTAATCTTACCTGTACTGATCTGGACAGGCTTTTTAAGTATCGATTGTAGCTCTCCTGGATGTCTTTCTTCACTGTGACAGATTTTAAAAGTGATAATTTAATAACCATTTAAAAAAAACATTTACCCAATGATTTGAATTTGTTGTTGTTTCAGTTCATAACATAACTTACACTATAAATTTACAAACAGCTACTAATAAGTTCTTCAACATTTTGACTGTAGTGGGTGACTCTTTCCTCACAACTTTTTCTTGTGTTGAAGAAAAGAAAGAACTCAGCCACAAAAAAATACCTCAACAAAAGCACAGAGAGACAGAGAGAAACAGAGAGACAGAGAGAGGGCTAGAGACAGAGAGACAGAGAGAAAGAGAGACAGAGAGTCAGAGGCAGGCAGACAGAAGAAACACTGGTTCTTTCACAGCCTTTGTTCGATGGCTACAGTAACTGGTGGTTCTATAGGCACATGCTCAATGGAATTAATATCCTGACTCCATCCCCATTCCTTGCCCTTAGAGCACCACAGCACCTTCTTTGTCATACTTTTGGCATTTCAGTGACTGTGGTGTTACCTCCCAAGAGCTTGGTTTGCAGACCATGGAATAGAGTCCCACTTCTGCTAACACTCTAACTCTCAAACCTTTCCTTGACAGCCCATTCAGGAGGGAATCCTGCACCACAATCTGGCTGTTTACGTGCTAAGCAAGGATTTCTACAAAGACTAAACAAGGTAATAACATGAAGACAAAAATTAAACCTGGTGGATAGTTTTTGTTATTTGCTGTGGAACTATTTAGAATTCCAAGTAGAACTTAACATTCAAGGTGTGTCTTTGAAATGTAGCTACCAGAAAATTATGAATCTTTACATGGGTAATTAACTCTGCCAACTTGGAGATTTGAGTAAATCTTGGAGTAAATCAGCTATTTAATAATATGTAACAGATGTTTTATTATATACAGCCCCATTAAAGAAGATAACAATGTCCTCTATTATGGACCTAGTCAACTATACCGAGGACAGAACTGGCTTGAAATGAAGGTTAAATTCTCTACCTAAGCAGTGTCTAGGCTAGCAGATCATGGACACAAATGTGCTTTCACCTCTGTGTTTATGTCCAAATAACAGGGAAGGAAAAAACTCTTTAGACAGACATAACTAGTAGTCTTGTTGTGGTTAAGATTTGAGATTCATAGGACTCATTATGGGGGAAAACAGATCACTGATGAAACAATTGATGAATGGAGCTCTTCTGGGAAAAGGATGGAGTGGGTCTTCACCATCGAAAATTGGGTGCTATACCTGATACAAAGGGACTTTGCATGTAATTCTGGTATCAGAGAAGGAAAGTCAAATGTTGGCTGCCTCTGATACCTTCTGATAATTCAGAATGATCCCAAATCATGTATGCTCTCAGGAAAGATGATGTCAAAAAAAAAAAAGATGTCAAAAATGATAACTGCTAGTGAAAGTCTAGGTTCAATGCTGACTTCAGAATGTTTTTGAATAAGTAAGGAGAGTCGATTTGATATTAATAAGTGTGAGTAACACGAAAGGTTCCTTTACCAAAGCAGAGAGTTAGTGCTTGGGAAATGATAGTTGAGTGTAAAACTTGTGTCTATATGAACAAAAATGAACAAGTTCTCAGTCTAAAATTATATTCATAATACCATAGGGACTGTAAGACACAGCAAGCATCCAGTATAGAGTACCTAACTCAGAGCACACCAAACAGGAATTAGTCTCTTATCTTTGAATTTCCCTAATGTTAATGTACTGTTAAATCTCTTAAATCTTACTTGCAGAAAGGCTTTGGATCAGTACTGTGTTGCACTTCTAAAGATAAAGAAAAATGGGTTTATTATAATTCCACAAATTATATTTATATATGGAAATAAACTCATTATCAATATCAATTCCATTAAGATCAATGTGTAGACTATTCTAGAGTAAACATTCAGTTGTAGGCAATTAATTCACAGAGAGCTCTTGCTTCCATTCACGGTATATTTAAACTCAAAGAGAGAGCAATCTATCAAGCATTAAAGCCTAAAAATAAACTCCTGTGCAGATCTGTGATGATCCTAACTAAACAATCTCAGACAGAGAGAGCAGTATCCTTACCAGACTCAGGACCTCAAACTGACTGAGTCACAAAATAGCTTCTTGTTGTTGTTTGACTCTGGGCTAAAAGAACTAGAAAGAATTCTTGATTTGGTGTGGTGGTGCACACCCTTAACACAAGGTGGCAGCAGAGCCAGAGAGATTTCTGTGAGTTCTAGGACAGCCAGAGCTTCATAACAAAAAGATTAGTCACATAACATAAAAAACCAAAAAGGAAAATTTCTTAAACTGTATAATCCTCTTTCTTTTCCTTCACAAACACAAAGAAGTTTCTTCAGCTTTTTAGCTGATATTGTTCAGTTTAGGTAAAAAGCCCCAGCACGGGAAGCTGGGTGTACAGCAACTGTCCTTTAGCTGATATTGTTCAGTTTAGGTAAATAGCCCTAGCCCGGGAAGCTGGGTGTACAGCAACTGTCCTTCGCAGCATGATGAATTCGGCGGACAGAAACGGACCAGGGACAAAGACCTTTACAAAAAGCTGAAGAGGGAACAATGTGCTTACTCTCCTCATCCTTTTTGGGAAAGAGGCCCCTTAGTTTCAGCTCTGTTCACAAACTCATGTGCAGCTTAAAACACGGTCATTACAGTGTCCGTCATCTCCCATAAAAACAGTTGTTGGAATGAATCCTTCAAGTAGTTATGTATGGCGAGCTGTATCTCACAGTGAGAGAGCAGCAGGAACATCAGTGGGGTGGAGCACCACATCCCATGGGTCTCCTGCTGACCTGGAATCAATTTACATGTCTGTGTCCACAAAATAGGAACTCACTCAAGTTTTCACTGTACACTGACAGTTTGTCTTTCATAAATGAAAATTACTCCTCTTTTTGTCTTGTTTCAAGAGGAACTTTCTGTACCTTCTTAGCATTCCCCATGACTCAGGAAGGGCATCTGACCCACTATCAAATGGGCTGGGACTGTGGCTCAGTGGTAAAGCCTACGCCTATCATGTGGGAGCCCTCAGTCAGCCCTCATCACTATAAGTGCAGAGAACAACAAAATTCACAGTAACGTGATACTAGAAATTTACCTGCATTACCATAATACTGACACTTTTTGTCTTACCTCTGAAGGGAAGAAGGCATTTGGATTTACTACCTAGTGTGGCTGACAGTGGCAAGTTAGGTATAAAAGACACTGTGATCACAGTTGTTGAAATACAAACTCTGCAGTGTTCCTTTCACTGTCAGAGAGTCTCTCTAGACTCAGTGGAGATGCAGCTAATTCTTTGACATACAGAATGATGTCATTGGCTCAACTCTCCCTTCATGTCCAAAGTTTCTCTGGAAATTGTGCTTTTCAGTGTGTAAGCCATGTTTTATCATACCCTTATGTACTTAACAAAACTCAAGGGAAAACGTTATAAGGGTCGAGTAAATATGAAGGGTGCAACCTAGAATATTCACAAGGCCATGCATTCAATCCCAGAACTTCAAAAACCCAAAACCAAAGAAAGAAACAAAGAACAGAAGAACATATAAGGATTGACAGTCTTCTTAAAGTCTATTACACTTTCTATGACTCAGCATTGTCAGTCTACTATGGGACAGGACTAAAGATAAACTTAATTAAGCGTGTGGAATCTATCTCAAGTGAGAAATTGCAAGATAAATAAAACACCAAGATGACTGTAATTACCTCATTAGGCAAGAAATTAATTAAAGTGACTGATTATTAAGTTTGTGACATAATTACGTTTTAGTAACATTCAAGTTTGTAATCATATGCAGCACAAAGGATGAAGCATTTGTTATAAAATCTGAAAGAAAAAAATCAGTTTTTATAACAGTCCAATTTGCTAGTGTGCTTATGGAGGTCCCCTGCCAGGTTAAACAGTTTTCTCCTTTATACCAAGACAGTACATGTATCAGTGTCAAGTCAAATGAGCAACATTTTTGACGGTATATTTTCATGGTTGAAAGTGCTTAGAAATGTTTAATTGATTCTGATATTTCCAGAATATTAGGAAACAAAATTTAAAACAAAATAACTGCATTTATATTTTATTTCCTTAACTCCTTTGGGGGTGTTAAAATTTTCACTCTTATTTGTTTTATTTAGGGTAGTTAGGAACAGATAGAGTAGTTCACTATAAAAATCTTACCTGTGTTGACTCTCACAAGCTTTTTGTTTCTCTGTTCTGGCTCTTTGGCAGATGTTCCTTTGCTGTGACATATGTTAAAATTGATCATTATTGTACTATTAGTATGAAAGACATTTAGCAAGTGCTCTAAATGCTTTACTTTTGAGTCCCTATCTGATATAGGATCTCACTATGTAGCCCAGCTGACCTGAAACCTAGTATGTGGACCATGTAAGCCTTGAACTTAAAGAGATATGCCTGCATTCTGCCTCCTGAGTTCTGAGATTAAAGCCTTTGGCAAAACTCTGGCATTTAACTCAGATTTTTCTCCGTTTGAGCAATGAGTTATATACATCATAGGCTTTAAGAAGAAATTTTAAATTCTCTAAAATTGAATGAATTTAAAATATTCCATGCTAGATCTTTGGTATGCAATGAACGACATACTCAGAAAGAAATCAGTAGCTATAAGTACCTACATTAAAAAGAGTCAGAACGATCTCAAATAACTTAATGATGCATCTTTGTGCCTCAGAGAAACAAGAACACAACAAAGTGGAACTGGACATGAGGGCAGGAATTAATGATCACACACAGGAGGGGCCAGGGGTTCTTCCACACACTTTGTTCCCATGGCTGCAGGAACTGCTGACTTTGTTTGTGTGCTCAATGCACTTAATGCTCCTGTTTAATTCCTTTCCCACACCCATGGTCCCTTCACTATCAGGAAACTTTTTAGGTATTTCACTGAGTCTCATGCTCCCTCCCAAGAGGTTGGTGGGTAGAACATGAAACTGATTCATAGCTCTAAGCACTGAAGGGCCAGCACTCTCAGAAGCCACCACATTTTTGGTGCTTTAAAGCTGCTTTTTGATAGTCTATTCACAAGTATATGATGAAGCTGTCAAATGGCTACTTTTATGCTCAACAAGCAATTCTGTAATACTGAGTCTTTATAGCACAGTGGGGAGCAACGCTGTCCCCTCAGCACCACTTTATCCAAACTACAGTTCAGAACTCCAGACTTCAGGGCTTGTTGTTGGTAATAATAAACCTCTTTGTTCTCCGACCTTCCACCGACCTTGGTTTTCAGCACCATTGTGGAACTCATTGAAGAGGCTCTTTATGTCTGTGCAGAACATGTCCATAAGGCCATTCTGAAGAGATCTTCAGCAATGCCTGGGAGAGTCTTGAACCCTGCCTTGTTACTCACACTCCTGCCAACAGATAACTTGGCCCAAACATACTAGTGATCTGAATGAATGACCTGAAGCTGATACTTTAAATACATGTGCATAGCATGTTATGGGCAGTGCACTTGCATGCATATGTGATTTCAGGTACATACATGCATGCCAGGGTGCATAGATTGGCAATTAGAGTACAAACTGCGGGGAAGGTCAACCTTCACCTTCAACCTTATTTTTGTTGCTGTGTCTTGTCCATGAATGCACACCCCCAAATAATTATTGAGTCAAATTTGGGGGATTCTCTGTCTCCCTTCCAACTCACTCTAAGTTCCTCAAGATTACAGATGCACATGAGACCATCAGGCCTCATGTGACTTCTGGGCATCCAAACTCCCAGTCTGACACACGCATGGCAAGCACTTTCTCTACTGAACCATCTCTCTAGCCATGGATTCTTAAGAGTATTTCACACTGCATCAGGTGTAATCAGTAATTGCAAGATTGTGTGCTCTACAAATAATTATTCAGCTTGTGAATAAGGGAAGAATAAAGATGGTGAAATTGACTTACACAGAGGAAAACAGTGTGATTTCCAAATTTGATATCTCCAGATATACAGTGTATTTTAAAACACATATACTCTTACCTGATTGGAGTCTTCTGTTCAGTTCCTGCATTCACTATGAAAGAAAAAGACAAAATGTGTTATAAACAACTGCAGAAAAATACAACTATTAAATGCCAAGGCTAAAATTTTGCTACCACATATACTTTGACACCATTTCTGGATAGTCTTTCATGTGAATATTGATTTATATACAATAAATATATGGAGAACTCTTAATTTCCATTTTCCTGTATATTTCAAAGGCAAAGAGACAACATTACCAGAAGTTAATAATCATAACAAATTGTGCAAATACCTATGACCCTACCAGACAGAGGAACTGGCATCTACACCTGATCAGTATCCCAAACTGCACCTTGTTGCTGTTGCTGTTTTGTCTGTAGACTAATGGTGCTAGAAATTATGAATATTTTCATCTTGTATAGGAGTGAAAGGAGCTTCTCCAAGGATTGAGTTTAACTTGCTCCATTGAGGATGAAAATTCCAGACACAAGGAAGCTAAGTCTATGGTGACTGCCCTCTGCAGCATAGCAGAACATAGGAGATGCAAACAGACCAAGGACAAACACCTTTGGGAAGAATTTCCACCTGCCAGTGTGGCAAAGCTCCGGAGAGGTCAGTGTGCTTTGTCTCCTTGTCCCCATCTGAGGAGGATGCTAAGAAGCCCCTCCATTCTAGCTAGAGTCCCTCATGCCTGTGCAGTGTAAAGGAGCTCAGCATCAGCTCCCATCACCTCCCACCGTAAGAACTACTGGAAAGGTTGTCCCTTAGCAGTTGTGCACCCTGAACTGGATCTCCAGTGAGAGAATCATGGAAGAAGCATGGGCGCAAAGCAGCCATTTCAAGGGAGTAGTATCTCACATGAAACACTTTTATGTTTCCACGTGTAAACCATCAATGAGTTGAGCTTTCACTCTATGCTAACACTCTGCCCTCCAAAAAGAAAGAAAATCAATTCTTGTTGGCTTCATTTGCAGTATGCAAAAGTCCAGTGTCATTTCCTTGACCCTGCCCATGACTGAGGTGAGCATTTGTCCCACCAGTAAATGGACTGAGAATGCAGCTCAGTGGTAGAGCCTACATTCAGCTTGTGGGAGGCCTTGGTCAGTCCCCATCACCACAAGGGAGGTTCAATAATATCGTGTTGAAATAATATAAAGAAAGTCACCCATGTTATAGTAATACTGGCTGCCACTTTTCACCTCATCTCTTATGTGAAGAGGGTCATTCCAATTCATCTACACTATCACTCCCTGGTTTGCCTTCCAAAGGCAAGATAGGTGTGAAAGATTCTGTGGTTACAGTCGCTGAAAGCACAAATTCTGTAGCATTCTCTCCACTGTTAGAATCTTGTCCAGACTCAGTGGGCCAGGACCCTGTAGTCAATGTTGCCTACTTGATAATAGTGTTGTTTTCTCAACTTTCCTGCTACTGTGGCATATTTTCTGGAAAGTGTATCTGTTTTTTTTTTTTTTTTTCAGGACAAGGATAGGCATTTATCATCATCTTTCCAGAGAATGCTACAGGAAGCAATTACTACCACGTTTACAGGTGACATTTGGCATTGGCAATTTTCTGTGGCTCAAGAAAAAACCTCCACTTGGTAAAACATGAACTCTGCAACTGCAATATGCAAAACTACTAACAGGTGGTCACGGTTGAGGGCAGAGGTCCGTCTTCTGTGGCACATGACCAACCCAATGGGGTTTCCATCAGGGTAACACTGTTGTCCAGTTGCTCTCCACCCTTCCGTACTGGATATCAGTCAACTTTCCCAAGATGTGGCTTGCAAGCTTGGGACCATTCTCCGTTGTTGGAATGTGCCGCATCTGGCCCTTGTAGAGAATGTCTGAAACCGGGCAGACGACGCAGGCCGTCCCTGAGCCAAACATCTTCTTCACTCTCTTCCCCTCCAGGGCAGGGGTCAGGTCATCCATGGTGAGGTATCTCTCACACACCTTAAATTTACCCCACTGTTGTGCCAGAACTATGATGCTCTGCCTGGTCACACCTGGGAGAATGATGCCATCTAGTGGAGGTGTCGCCAGCTCTTCCTCTCCATCTTCATTTATCCAGTAGAAGAACAGATTCATCGTGCTCACTTCAGTTATCTGGTCATCCTTGCCATACAGCCAGAGGACCTGCTGACAGTCATTCTCTGCTGCCTCGCACTGTGCCAAAGGGGACGCACCATAATTGCCGCCGACCTTGCACTCCCCAGTTCCACCTTGCCAGGCTCTGACATACTTTGGATTGGCCCACAGTGACACTGGATTAAAGGTTCCGCTAGAAAAATAAGGTCCCAGAGGGCTCAGGATCACAAAGAGCAAGACTCTGGATGGCTTCTTCTTGACTCCAAGAGATTGCTCAGTCCCGATAAACGTGGGGCGGATGTAGAGACTGGCAGAGGTGGAATAGGGGACTCACTCTTGGTCTATCTGTATAAGCTGCCGAATGCATTCCAGAAGCTCCTCCTGGTCAAACACCAGCAAAGTGGCCCGCAGAGCAGATCGGCACATTCTCTTCATGTTGAGTTCAGGCCGAAACAACCGGATCTTGTTATGGACTCCTCGAAAGGCCTTCAAGCCTTCATACAGTTCCACGCCATAGTGTAAAACTGAGGCATCAGGATGTATAGACAAGTTTTCAAAAGGCTTAATGTGAGGTTTCTCCGATCCAGATGCCAAGGACCACTCTACGGTCAGCATGTGGTCGGTGAACGTAGCTCCAAACACCAGAGAGTCGGGGTCTGGCTTTTCCTTCAAGACAGTGGCTGATGTAATGACAAGGTCTTTGGCCCTAAAAGTCTCAGCCACTTCTGATCCTCATTCTCCAGCGAAGGGTGCCGCGCATCCATTACTGCAGTCCTGGGGGGCCAGGGTTGCAGTTCCCCGGGGCAAGCAGGCAACTGCAAGCTGCGGACGCGTGGGAATGCGTGGCGCGGCGGCGACACGTGGAGCACAGCGAATCCTCGTGAAACCCAGGGCTGCTGTTCCGCGTGGCGGGCGCTGGAGGTCCGAACAGAGAGCCACTGACGAGCACCCAGCACAGGGAGGAGCGCAGAAGCTGCAGCATCTCCCTGTCGTGGGTGCGTGCAGTCATGCGATTGTGGGCAAGCACATGGAGGGCCCAGAAGCACTGGCCGGAAAGTGTGTCTTACAACATATAAACAATGTGTCATCATACCCTAGGTGCTGGCAACCAGGCCAATAGGGAACGCACTTGTCTAGAATGCTCACAATGGCACTGTTCAATCCATTTTGTACTGCCTACAAAATTCAAAATCCATTGACTTTTAAAAGTTATTCCTTGAGCCTATTACATACTGTTTCAAGACACATTCACATTAAGTGGCAGATACTTAAAGGTAACAGTAAGACAATATGTCAATTGTCTAATACGTCTAAATTGAGAAATTACAGAATGGAAAAATATCTGATCATCCTAATTACATCTAGTCACAAAAATTAATGAAGGTAATTGGATATTGCATTTTTGGTTTTAAACATAATCACATTGCTATATAATAATACATAGCAAAAAAAAATGATGCGTTTACTATAACAACTGAAAAACAATCTATTTTATAACAGAGCCATCTTGCTATGAAGTGGATATAGAGGATATTTGGACTAGGTTAAACATCATTTTCATATTTATACAAAAATATTACATTCGTCAATGGCTCATGTTAAAAAACAAACAAACATGTTTCAGATGATAGGGTTTGAGACTGTAATTTCTTAGAAAGAACTTAACAGATTTTAAATTCTACAACTGTTAAGAAGCAAATTAAGAAAAAATATAACTGCATTTATATTGGATTTCGTTGGCCTTTTTTTTTTTCTGGAAAAACCAAACTTGTTACTCTTTTTTTTAATTAGGGTAGGACCAATAGAGTATTCACTATTAATCTTACCTGTACTGATCTGGACAGGCTTTTTAAGTATCGATTGTAGCTCTCCTGGATGTCTTTCTTCACTGTGACAGATTTTAAAAGTGATAATTTAATAACCATTTTAAAAAAACATTTACCCAATGATTTGAATTTGTTTTTGTTTCAGTTCATAACATAACTTACACTATAAATTTACAAACAGCTACTAATAAGTTCTTCAACATTTTGACTGTAGTGGGTGACTCTTTCCTCACAACTTTTTCTTGTGTTGAAGAAAAGAAAGAACTCAGCCACAAAAAAATACCTCAACAAAAGCACAGAGAGACAGAGAGAAACAGAGAGACAGAGAGAGGGCTAGAGACAGAGAGACAGAGAGAAAGAGAGATAGAGAGTCAGAGGCAGGCAGACAGAAGAAACACTGGTTCTTTCACAGCCTTTGTTCGATGGCTACAGTAACTGGTGGTTCTATAGGCACATGCTCAATGGAATTAATATCCTGACTCCATCCCCATTCCTTGCCCTTAGAGCACCACAGCACCTTCTTTGTCATACTTTTGGCATTTCAGTGACTGTGGTGTTACCTCCCAAGAGCTTGGTTTGCAGACCATGGAATAGAGTCCCACTTCTGCTAACACTCTAACTCTCAAACCTTTCCTTGACAGCCCATTCAGGAGGGAATCCTGCACCACAATCTGGCTGTTTACGTGCTAAGCAAGGATTTCTACAAAGACTAAACAAGGTAATAACATGAAGACAAAAATTAAACCTGGTGGATAGTTTTTGTTATTTGCTGTGGAACTATTTAGAATTCCAAGTAGAACTTAACATTCAAGGTGTGTCTTTGAAATGTAGCTACCAGAAAATTATGAATCATTACATGGGTAATTAACTCTGCCAACTTGGAGATTTGAGTAAATCTTGGAGTAAATCAGCTATTTAATAATATGTAACAGATGTTTTATTATATACAGCCCCATTAAAGAAGATAACAATGTCCTCTATTATGGACCTAGTCAACTATACCGAGGACAGAACTGGCTTGAAATGAAGGTTAAATTCTCTACCTAAGCAGTGTCTAGGCTAGCAGATCATGGACACAAATGTGCTTTCACCTCTGTGTTTATGTCCAAATAACAGGGAAGGAAAAAACTCTTTAGACAGACATAACTAGTAGTCTTGTTGTGGTTAAGATTTGAGATTCATAGGACTCATTATGGGGGAAAACAGATCACTGATGAAACAATTGATGAATGGAGCTCTTCTGGGAAAAGGATGGAGTGGGTCTTCACCATCGAAAATTGGGTGCTATACCTGATACAAAGGGACTTTGCATGTAATTCTGGTATCAGAGAAGGAAAGTCAAATGTTGGCTGCCTCTGATACCTTCTGATAATTCAGAATGATCCCAAATCATGTATGCTCTCAGGAAAGATGATGTCAAAAAAAAAAAAGATGTCAAAAATGATAACTGCTAGTGAAAGTCTAGGTTCAATGCTGACTTCAGAATGTTTTTGAATAAGTAAGGAGAGTCGATTTGATATTAATAAGTGTGAGTAACACGAAAGGTTCCTTTACCAAAGCAGAGAGTTAGTGCTTGGGAAATGATAGTTGAGTGTAAAACTTGTGTCTATATGAACAAAAATGAACAAGTTCTCAGTCTAAAATTATATTCATAATACCATAGGGACTGTAAGACACAGCAAGCATCCAGTATAGAGTACCTAACTCAGAGCACACCAAACAGGAATTAGTCTCTTATCTTTGAATTTCCCTAATGTTAATGTACTGTTAAATCTCTTAAATCTTACTTGCAGAAAGGCTTTGGATCAGTACTGTGTTGCACTTCTAAAGATAAAGAAAAATGGGTTTATTATAATTCCACAAATTATATTTATATATGGAAATAAACTCATTATCAATATCAATTCCATTAAGATCAATGTGTAGACTATTCTAGAGTAAACATTCAGTTGTAGGCAATTAATTCACAGAGAGCTCTTGCTTCCATTCACGGTATATTTAAACTCAAAGAGAGAGCAATCTATCAAGCATTAAAGCCTAAAAATAAACTCCTGTGCAGATCTGTGATGATCCTAACTAAACAATCTCAGACAGAGAGAGCAGTATCCTTACCAGACTCAGGACCTCAAACTGACTGAGTCACAAAATAGCTTCTTGTTGTTGTTTGACTCTGGGCTAAAAGAACTAGAAAGAATTCTTGATTTGGTGTGGTGGTGCACACCCTTAACACAAGGTGGCAGCAGAGCCAGAGAGATTTCTGTGAGTTCTAGGACAGCCAGAGCTTCATAACAAAAAGATTAGTCACATAACATAAAAAACCAAAAAGGAAAATTTCTTAAACTGTATAATCCTCTTTCTTTTCCTTCACAAACACAAAGAAGTTTCTTCAGCTTTTTAGCTGATATTGTTCAGTTTAGGTAAAAAGCCCCAGCACGGGAAGCTGGGTGTACAGCAACTGTCCTTTAGCTGATATTGTTCAGTTTAGGTAAATAGCCCTAGCCCGGGAAGCTGGGTGTACAGCAACTGTCCTTCGCAGCATGATGAATTCGGCGGACAGAAACGGACCAGGGACAAAGACCTTTACAAAAAGCTGAAGAGGGAACAATGTGCTTACTCTCCTCATCCTTTTTGGGAAAGAGGCCCCTTAGTTTCAGCTCTGTTCACAAACTCATGTGCAGCTTAAAACACGGTCATTACAGTGTCCGTCATCTCCCATAAAAACAGTTGTTGGAATGAATCCTTCAAGTAGTTATGTATGGCGAGCTGTATCTCACAGTGAGAGAGCAGCAGGAACATCAGTGGGGTGGAGCACCACATCCCATGGGTCTCCTGCTGACCTGGAATCAATTTACATGTCTGTGTCCACAAAATAGGAACTCACTCAAGTTTTCACTGTACACTGACAGTTTGTCTTTCATAAATGAAAATTACTCCTCTTTTTGTCTTGTTTCAAGAGGAACTTTCTGTACCTTCTTAGCATTCCCCATGACTCAGGAAGGGCATCTGACCCACTATCAAATGGGCTGGGACTGTGGCTCAGTGGTAAAGCCTACGCCTATCATGTGGGAGCCCTCAGTCAGCCCTCATCACTATAAGTGCAGAGAACAACAAAATTCACAGTAACGTGATACTAGAAATTTACCTGCATTACCATAATACTGACACTTTTTGTCTTACCTCTGAAGAGAAGAAGGCATTTGGATTTACTACCTAGTGTGGCTGACAGTGGCAAGTTAGGTATAAAAGACACTGTGATGACAGTTGTTGAAATACAAACTCTGCAGTGTTCCTTTCACTGTCAGAGAGTCTCTCTAGACTCAGTGGAGATGCAGCTAATTCTTTGACATACAGAATGATGTCATTGGCTCAACTCTCCCTTCATGTCCAAAGTTTCTCTGGAAATTGTGCTTTTCAGTGTGTAAGTCATGTTTTATCATACCCTTATGTACTTAACAAAACTCAAGGGAAAACGTTATAAGGGTCGAGTAAATATGAAGGGTGCAACCTAGAATATTCACAAGGCCATGCATTCAATCCCAGAACTTCAAAAACCCAAAACCAAAGAAAGAAACAAAGAACAGAAGAACATATAAGGATTGACAGTCTTCTTAAAGTCTATTACACTTTCTATGACTCAGCATTGTCAGTCTACTATGGGACAGGACTAAAGATAAACTTAATTAAGCGTGTGGAATCTATCTCAAGTGAGAAATTGCAAGATAAATAAAACACCAAGATGACTGTAATTACCTCATTAGGCAAGAAATTAATTAAAGTGACTGATTATTAAGTTTGTGACATAATTACGTTTTAGTAACATTCAAGTTTGTAATCATATGCAGCACAAAGGATGAAGCATTTGTTATAAAATCTGAAAGAAAAAAATCAGTTTTTATAACAGTCCAATTTGCTAGTGTGCTTATGGAGGTCCCCTGCCAGGTTAAACAGTTTTCTCCTTTATACCAAGACAGTACATGTATCAGTGTCAAGTCAAATGAGCAACATTTTTGACGGTATATTTTCATGGTTGAAAGTGCTTAGAAATGTTTAATTGATTCTGATATTTCCAGAATATTAGGAAACAAAATTTAAAACAAAATAACTGCATTTATATTTTATTTCCTTAACTCCTTTGGGGGTGTTAAAATTTTCACTCTTATTTGTTTTATTTAGGGTAGTTAGGAACAGATAGAGTAGTTCACTATAAAAATCTTACCTGTGTTGACTCTCACAAGCTTTTTGTTTCTCTGTTCTGGCTCTTTGGCAGATGTTCCTTTGCTGTGACATATGTTAAAATTGATCATTATTGTACTATTAGTATGAAAGACATTTAGCAAGTGCTCTAAATGCTTTACTTTTGAGTCCCTATCTGATATAGGATCTCACTATGTAGCCCAGCTGACCTGAAACCTAGTATGTGGACCATGTAAGCCTTGAACTTAAAGAGATATGCCTGCATTCTGCCTCCTGAGTTCTGAGATTAAAGCCTTTGGCAAAACTCTGGCATTTAACTCAGATTTTTCTCCGTTTGAGCAATGAGTTATATACATCATAGGCTTTAAGAAGAAATTTTAAATTCTCTAAAATTGAATGAATTTAAAATATTCCATGCTAGATCTTTGGTATGCAATGAACGACATACTCAGAAAGAAATCAGTAGCTATAAGTACCTACATTAAAAAGAGTCAGAACGATCTCAAATAACTTAATGATGCATCTTTGTGCCTCAGAGAAACAAGAACACAACAAAGTGGAACTGGACATGAGGGCAGGAATTAATGATCACACACAGGAGGGGCCAGGGGTTCTTCCACACACTTTGTTCCCATGGCTGCAGGAACTGCTGACTTTGTTTGTGTGCTCAATGCACTTAATGCTCCTGTTTAATTCCTTTCCCACACCCTAGAGCACCATGGTCCCTTCACTATCAGGAAACTTTTTAGGTATTTCACTGAGTCTCATGCTCCCTCCCAAGAGGTTGGTGGGTAGAACATGAAACTGATTCATAGCTCTAAGCACTGAAGGGCCAGCACTCTCAGAAGCCACCACATTTTTGGTGCTTTAAAGCTGCTTTTTGATAGTCTATTCACAAGTATATGATGAAGCTGTCAAATGGCTACTTTTATGCTCAACAAGCAATTCTGTAATACTGAGTCTTTATAGCACAGTGGGGAGCAACGCTGTCCCCTCAGCACCACTTTATCCAAACTACAGTTCAGAACTCCAGACTTCAGGGCTTGTTGTTGGTAATAATAAACCTCTTTGTTCTCCGACCTTCCACCGACCTTGGTTTTCAGCACCATTGTGGAACTCATTGAGGAGGCTCTTTATGTCTGTGCAGAACATGTCCATAAGGCCATTCTGAAGAGATCTTCAGCAATGCCTGGGAGAGTCTTGAACCCTGCCTTGTTACTCACACTCCTGCCAACAGATAACTTGGCCCAAACATACTAGTGATCTGAATGAATGACCTGAAGCTGATACTTTAAATACATGTGCATAGCATGTTATGGGCAGTGCACTTGCATGCATATGTGATTTCAGGTACATACATGCATGCCAGGGTGCATAGATTGGCAATTAGAGTACAAACTGCGGGGAAGGTCAACCTTCACCTTCAACCTTTTTTTTGTTGCTGTGTCTTGTCCATGAATGCACACCCCCAAATAATTATTGAGTCAAATTTGGGGGATTCTCTGTCTCCCTTCCAACTCACTCTAAGTTCCTCAAGATTACAGATGCACATGAGACCATCAGGCCTCATGTGACTTCTGGGCATCCAAACTCCCAGTCTGACACACGCATGGCAAGCACTTTCTCTACTGAACCATCTCTCTAGCCATGGATTCTTAAGAGTATTTCACACTGCATCAGGTGTAATCAGTAATTGCAAGATTGTGTGCTCTACAAATAATTATTCAGCTTGTGAATAAGGGAAGAATAAAGATGGTGAAATTGACTTACACAGAGGAAAACAGTGTGATTTCCAAATTTGATATCTCCAGATATACAGTGTATTTTAAAACACATATACTCTTACCTGATTGGAGTCTTCTGTTCAGTTCCTGCATTCACTATGAAAGAAAAAGACAAAATGTGTTATAAACAACTGCAGAAAAATACAACTATTAAATGCCAAGGCTAAAATTTTGCTACCACATATACTTTGACACCATTTCTGGATAGTCTTTCATGTGAATATTGATTTATATACAATAAATATATGGAGAACTCTTAATTTCCATTTTCCTGTATATTTCAAAGGCAAAGAGACAACATTACCAGAAGTTAATAATCATAACAAATTGTGCAAATACCTATGACCCTACCAGACAGAGGAACTGGCATCTACACCTGATCAGTATCCCAAACTGCACCTTGTTGCTGTTGCTGTTTTGTCTGTAGACTAATGGTGCTAGAAATTATGAATATTTTCATCTTGTATAGGAGTGAAAGGAGCTTCTCCAAGGATTGAGTTTAACTTGCTCCATTGAGGATGAAAATTCCAGACACAAGGAAGCTAAGTCTATGGTGACTGCCCTCTGCAGCATAGCAGAACATAGGAGATGCAAACAGACCAAGGACAAACACCTTTGGGAAGAATTTCCACCTGCCAGTGTGGCAAAACTCCGGAGAGGTCAGTGTGCTTTGTCTCCTTGTCCCCATCTGAGGAGGATGCTAAGAAGCCCCTCCATTCTAGCTAGAGTCCCTCATGCCTGTGCAGTGTAAAGGAGCTCAGCATCAGCTCCCATCACCTCCCACCGTAAGAACTACTGGAAAGGTTGTCCCTTAGCAGTTGTGCACCCTGAACTGGATCTCCAGTGAGAGAATCATGGAAGAAGCATGGGCGCAAAGCAGCCATTTCAAGGGAGTAGTATCTCACATGAAACACTTTTATGTTTCCACGTGTAAACCATCAATGAGTTGAGCTTTCACTCTATGCTAACACTCTGCCCTCCAAAAAGAAAGAAAATCAATTCTTGTTGGCTTCATTTGCAGTATGCAAAAGTCCAGTGTCATTTCCTTGACCCTGCCCATGACTGAGGTGAGCATTTGTCCCACCAGTAAATGGACTGAGAATGCAGCTCAGTGGTAGAGCCTACATTCAGCTTGTGGGAGGCCTTGGTCAGTCCCCATCACCACAAGGGAGGTTCAATAATATCGTGTTGAAATAATATAAAGAAAGTCACCCATGTTATAGTAATACTGGCTGCCACTTTTCACCTCATCTCTTATGTGAAGAGGGTCATTCCAATTCATCTACACTATCACTCCCTGGTTTGCCTTCCAAAGGCAAGATAGGTGTGAAAGATTCTGTGGTTACAGTCGCTGAAAGCACAAATTCTGTAGCATTCTCTCCACTGTTAGAATCTTGTCCAGACTCAGTGGGCCAGGACCCTGTAGTCAATGTTGCCTACTTGATAATAGTGTTGTTTTCTCAACTTTCCTGCTACTGTGGCATATTTTCTGGAAAGTGTATCTGTTTTTTTTTTTTTTTTTTCAGGACAAGGATAGGCATTTATCATCATCTTTCCAGAGAATGCTACAGGAAGCAATTACTACCACGTTTACAGGTGACATTTGGCATTGGCAATTTTCTGTGGCTCAAGAAAAAACCTCCACTTGGTAAAACATGAACTCTGCAACTGCAATATGCAAAACTACTAACAGGTGGTCACGGTTGAGGGCAGAGGTCCGTCTTCTGTGGCACATGACCAACCCAATGGGGTTTCCATCAGGGTAACACTGTTGTCCAGTTGCTCTCCACCCTTCCGTACTGGATATCAGTCAACTTTCCCAAGATGTGGCTTGCAAGCTTGGGACCATTCTCCGTTGTTGGAATGTGCCGCATCTGGCCCTTGTAGAGAATGTCTGAAACCGGGCAGACGACGCAGGCCGTCCCTGAGCCAAACATCTTCTTCACTCTCTTCCCCTCCAGGGCAGGGGTCAGGTCATCCATGGTGAGGTATCTCTCACACACCTTAAATTTACCCCACTGTTGTGCCAGAACTATGATGCTCTGCCTGGTCACACCTGGGAGAATGATGCCATCTAGTGGAGGTGTCGCCAGCTCTTCCTCTCCATCTTCATTTATCCAGTAGAAGAACAGATTCATCGTGCTCACTTCAGTTATCTGGTCATCCTTGCCATACAGCCAGAGGACCTGCTGACAGTCATTCTCTGCTGCCTCGCACTGTGCCAAAGGGGACGCACCATAATTGCCGCCGACCTTGCACTCCCCAGTTCCACCTTGCCAGGCTCTGACATACTTTGGATTGGCCCACAGTGACACTGGATTAAAGGTTCCGCTAGAAAAATAAGGTCCCAGAGGGCTCAGGATCACAAAGAGCAAGACTCTGGATGGCTTCTTCTTGACTCCAAGAGATTGCTCAGTCCCGATAAACGTGGGGCGGATGTAGAGACTGGCAGAGGTGGAATAGGGGACTCACTCTTGGTCTATCTGTATAAGCTGCCGAATGCATTCCAGAAGCTCCTCCTGGTCAAACACCAGCAAAGTGGCCCGCAGAGCAGATCGGCACATTCTCTTCATGTTGAGTTCAGGCCGAAACAACCGGATCTTGTTATGGACTCCTCGAAAGGCCTTCAAGCCTTCATACAGTTCCACGCCATAGTGTAAAACTGAGGCATCAGGATGTATAGACAAGTTTTCAAAAGGCTTAATGTGAGGTTTCTCCGATCCAGATGCCAAGGACCACTCTACGGTCAGCATGTGGTCGGTGAACGTAGCTCCAAACACCAGAGAGTCGGGGTCTGGCTTTTCCTTCAAGACAGTGGCTGATGTAATGACAAGGTCTTTGGCCCTAAAAGTCTCAGCCACTTCTGATCCTCATTCTCCAGCGAAGGGTGCCGCGCATCCATTACTGCAGTCCTGGGGGGCCAGGGTTGCAGTTCCCCGGGGCAAGCAGGCCACGGCAAGCTGCGGACGCGTGGGAATGCGTGGCGCGGCGGCGACACGTGGTGCACAGCGAATCCTCGTGAAACCCAGGGCTGCTGTTCCGCGTGGCGGGCGCTGGAGGTCCGAACAGAGAGCCACTGACGAGCACCCAGCACAGGGAGGAGCGCAGAAGCTGCAGCATCTCCCTGTCGTGGGTGCGTGCAGTCATGCGATTGTGGGCAAGCACATGGAGGGCCCAGAAGCACTGGCCGGAAAGTGTGTCTTACAACATATAAACAATGTGTCATCATACCCTAGGTGCTGGCAACATAGCCAATAGGGAAAGCACCTGTCTAGAATGCTCACAATGGCACTGTTCAATCCATTTTGTACTGCCTACAAAATTCAAAATCCATTGACTTTTAAAAGTTATTCCTTGAGCCTATTACATACTGTTTCAAGACACATTCACATTAAGTGGCAGATACTTAAAGGTAACAGTAAGACAATATGTCAATTGTCTAATACGTCTAAATTGAGAAATTACAGAATGGAAAAATATCTGATCATCCTAATTACATCTAGTCACAAAAATTAATGAAGGTAATTGGATATTGCATTTTTGGTTTTAAACATAATCACATTGCTATATAATAATACATAGCAAAAAAAATGATGCGTTTACTATAACAACTGAAAAACAATCCATTTTATAACAGAGCCATCTTGCTATGAAGTGGATATAGAGGACATTTGGACTAGGTTAAACATCATTTTCATATTTATACAAAAATATTACATTCGTCAATGGCTCATGTTAAAAAACAAACAAACATGTTTCAGATGATAGGGTTTGAGACTGTAATTTCTTAGAAAGAACTTAACAGATTTTAAATTCTACAACTGTTAAGAAGCAAATTAAGAAAAAATATAACTGCATTTATATTGGATTTCGTTGGCCTTTTTTTTTTCTGGAAAAAACAAACTTGTTACTCTTTTTTTCAATTAGGGTAGGACCAATAGAGTATTCACTATTAATCTTACCTGTACTGATCTGGACAGGCTTTTTAAGTATCGATTGTAGCTCTCCTGGATGTCTTTCTTCACTGTGACAGATTTTAAAAGTGATAATTTAATAACCATTTAAAAAAAAACATTTACCCAATGATTTGAATTTGTTGTTGTTTCAGTTCATAACATAACTTACACTATAAATTTACAAACAGCTACTAATAAGTTCTTCAACATTTTGACTGTAGTGGGTGACTCTTTCCTCACAACTTTTTCTTGTGTTGAAGAAAAGAAAGAACTCAGCCACAAAAAAATACCTCAACAAAAGCACAGAGAGACAGAGAGAAACAGAGAGACAGAGAGAGGGCTAGAGACAGAGAGACAGAGAGAAAGAGAGACAGAGAGTCAGAGGCAGGTAGACAGAAGAAACACTGGTTCTTTCACAGCCTTTGTTCGATGGCTACAGTAACTGGTGGTTCTATAGTCACATGCTCAATGGAATTAATATCCTGACTCCATCCCCATTCCTTGCCCTTAGAGCACCACAGCACCTTCTTTGTCATACTTTTGGCATTTCAGTGACTGTGGTGTTACCTCCCAAGAGCTTGGTTTGCAGACCATGGAATAGAGTCCCACTTCTGCTAACACTCTAACTCTCAAACCTTTCCTTGACAGCCCATTCAGGAGGGAATCCTGCACCACAATCTGGCTGTTTACGTGCTAAGCAAGGATTTCTACAAAGACTAAACAAGGTAATAACATGAAGACAAAAATTAAACCTGGTGGATAGTTTTTGTTATTTGCTGTGGAGCTATTTAGAATTCCAAGTAGAACTTAACATTCAAGGTGTGTCTTTGAAATGTAGCTACCAGAAAATTATGAATCATTACATGGGTAATTAACTCTGCCAACTTGGGGATTTGAGTAAATCTTGGAGTAAATCAGCTATTTAATAATATGTAACAGATGTTTTATTATATACAGCCCCATTAAAGAAGATAACAATGTCCTCTATTATGGACCTAGTCAACTATACCGAGGACAGAACTGGCTTGAAATGAAGGTTAAATTCTCTACCTAAGCAGTGTCTAGGCTAGCAGATCATGGACACAAATGTGCTTTCACCTCTGTGTTTATGTCCAAATAACAGGGAAGGAAAAAACTCTTTAGACAGACATAACTAGTAGTCTTGTTGTGGTTAAGATTTGAGATTCATAGGACTCATTATGGGGGAAAACAGATCACTGATGAAACAATTGATGAATGGAGCTCTTCTGGGAAAAGGATGGAGTGGGTCTTCACCATCGAAAATTGGGTGCTATACCTGATACAAAGGGACTTTGCATGTAATTCTGGTATCAGAGAAGGAAAGTCAAATGTTGGCTGCCTCTGATACCTTCTGATAATTCAGAATGATCCCAAATCATGTATGCTCTCAGGAAAGATGATGTCAAAAAAAAAAAAGATGTCAAAAATGATAACTGCTAGTGAAAGTCTAGGTTCAATGCTGACTTCAGAATGTTTTTGAATAAGTAAGGAGAGTCGATTTGATATTAATAAGTGTGAGTAACACGAAAGGTTCCTTTACCAAAGCAGAGAGTTAGTGCTTGGGAAATGATAGTTGAGTGTAAAACTTGTGTCTATATGAACAAAAATGAACAAGTTCTCAGTCTAAAATTATATTCATAATACCATAGGGACTGTAAGACACAGCAAGCATCCAGTATAGAGTACCTAACTCAGAGCACACCAAACAGGAATTAGTCTCTTATCTTTGAATTTCCCTAATGTTAATGTACTGTTAAATCTCTTAAATCTTACTTGCAGAAAGGCTTTGGATCAGTACTGTGTTGCACTTCTAAAGATAAAGAAAAATGGGTTTATTATAATTCCACAAATTATATTTATATATGGAAATAAACTCATTATCAATATCAATTCCATTAAGATCAATGTGTAGACTATTCTAGAGTAAACATTCAGTTGTAGGCAATTAATTCACAGAGAGCTCTTGCTTCCATTCACGGTATATTTAAACTCAAAGAGAGAGCAATCTATCAAGCATTAAAGCCTAAAAATAAACTCCTGTGCAGATCTGTGATGATCCTAACTAAACAATCTCAGACAGAGAGAGCAGTATCCTTACCAGACTCAGGACCTCAAACTGACTGAGTCACAAAATAGCTTCTTGTTGTTGTTTGACTCTGGGCTAAAAGAACTAGAAAGAATTCTTGATTTGGTGTGGTGGTGCACACCCTTAACACAAGGTGGCAGCAGAGCCAGAGAGATTTCTGTGAGTTCTAGGACAGCCAGAGCTTCATAACAAAAAGATTAGTCACATAACATAAAAAACCAAAAAGGAAAATTTCTTAAACTGTATAATCCTCTTTCTTTTCCTTCACAAACACAAAGAAGTTTCTTCAGCTTTTTAGCTGATATTGTTCAGTTTAGGTAAAAAGCCCCAGCACGGGAAGCTGGGTGTACAGCAACTGTCCTTTAGCTGATATTGTTCAGTTTAGGTAAATAGCCCTAGCCCGGGAAGCTGGGTGTACAGCAACTGTCCTTCGCAGCATGATGAATTCGGCGGACAGAAACGGACCAGGGACAAAGACCTTTACAAAAAGCTGAAGAGGGAACAATGTGCTTACTCTCCTCATCCTTTTTGGGAAAGAGGCCCCTTAGTTTCAGCTCTGTTCACAAACTCATGTGCAGCTTAAAACACGGTCATTACAGTGTCCGTCATCTCCCATAAAAACAGTTGTTGGAATGAATCCTTCAAGTAGTTATGTATGGCGAGCTGTATCTCACAGTGAGAGAGCAGCAGGAACATCAGTGGGGTGGAGCACCACATCCCATGGGTCTCCTGCTGACCTGGAATCAATTTACATGTCTGTGTCCACAAAATAGGAACTCACTCAAGTTTTCACTGTACACTGACAGTTTGTCTTTCATAAATGAAAATTACTCCTCTTTTTGTCTTGTTTCAAGAGGAACTTTCTGTACCTTCTTAGCATTCCCCATGACTCAGGAAGGGCATCTGACCCACTATCAAATGGGCTGGGACTGTGGCTCAGTGGTAAAGCCTACGCCTATCATGTGGGAGCCCTCAGTCAGCCCTCATCACTATAAGTGCAGAGAACAACAAAATTCACAGTAACGTGATACTAGAAATTTACCTGCATTACCATAATACTGACACTTTTTGTCTTACCTCTGAAGGGAAGAAGGCATTTGGATTTACTACCTAGTGTGGCTGACAGTGGCAAGTTAGGTATAAAAGACACTGTGATGACAGTTGTTGAAATACAAACTCTGCAGTGTTCCTTTCACTGTCAGAGAGTCTCTCTAGACTCAGTGGAGATGCAGCTAATTCTTTGACATACAGAATGATGTCATTGGCTCAACTCTCCCTTCATGTCCAAAGTTTCTCTGGAAATTGTGCTTTTCAGTGTGTAAGCCATGTTTTATCATACCCTTATGTACTTAACAAAACTCAAGGGAAAACGTTATAAGGGTCGAGTAAATATGAAGGGTGCAACCTAGAATATTCACAAGGCCATGCATTCAATCCCAGAACTTCAAAAACCCAAAACCAAAGAAAGAAACAAAGAACAGAAGAACATATAAGGATTGACAGTCTTCTTAAAGTCTATTACACTTTCTATGACTCAGCATTGTCAGTCTACTATGGGACAGGACTAAAGATAAACTTAATTAAGCGTGTGGAATCTATCTCAAGTGAGAAATTGCAAGATAAATAAAACACCAAGATGACTGTAATTACCTCATTAGGCAAGAAATTAATTAAAGTGACTGATTATTAAGTTTGTGACATAATTACGTTTTAGTAACATTCAAGTTTGTAATCATATGCAGCACAAAGGATGAAGCATTTGTTATAAAATCTGAAAGAAAAAAATCAGTTTTTATAACAGTCCAATTTGCTAGTGTGCTTATGGAGGTCCCCTGCCAGGTTAAACAGTTTTCTCCTTTATACCAAGACAGTACATGTATCAGTGTCAAGTCAAATGAGCAACATTTTTGACGGTATATTTTCATGGTTGAAAGTGCTTAGAAATGTTTAATTGATTCTGATATTTCCAGAATATTAGGAAACAAAATTTAAAACAAAATAACTGCATTTATATTTTATTTCCTTAACTCCTTTGGGGGTGTTAAAATTTTCACTCTTATTTGTTTTATTTAGGGTAGTTAGGAACAGATAGAGTAGTTCACTATAAAAATCTTACCTGTGTTGACTCTCACAAGCTTTTTGTTTCTCTGTTCTGGCTCTTTGGCAGATGTTCCTTTGCTGTGACATATGTTAAAATTGATCATTATTGTACTATTAGTATGAAAGACATTTAGCAAGTGCTCTAAATGCTTTACTTTTGAGTCCCTATCTGATATAGGATCTCACTATGTAGCCCAGCTGACCTGAAACCTAGTATGTGGACCATGTAAGCCTTGAACTTAAAGAGATATGCCTGCATTCTGCCTCCTGAGTTCTGAGATTAAAGCCTTTGGCAAAACTCTGGCATTTAACTCAGATTTTTCTCCGTTTGAGCAATGAGTTATATACATCATAGGCTTTAAGAAGAAATTTTAAATTCTCTAAAATTGAATGAATTTAAAATATTCCATGCTAGATCTTTGGTATGCAATGAACGACATACTCAGAAAGAAATCAGTAGCTATAAGTACCTACATTAAAAAGAGTCAGAACGATCTCAAATAACTTAATGATGCATCTTTGTGCCTCAGAGAAACAAGAACACAACAAAGTGGAACTGGACATGAGGGCAGGAATTAATGATCACACACAGGAGGGGCCAGGGGTTCTTCCACACACTTTGTTCCCATGGCTGCAGGAACTGCTGACTTTGTTTGTGTGCTCAATGCACTTAATGCTCCTGTTTAATTCCTTTCCCACACCCATGGTCCCTTCACTATCAGGAAACTTTTTAGGTATTTCACTGAGTCTCATGCTCCCTCCCAAGAGGTTGGTGGGTAGAACATGAAACTGATTCATAGCTCTAAGCACTGAAGGGCCAGCACTCTCAGAAGCCACCACATTTTTGGTGCTTTAAAGCTGCTTTTTGATAGTCTATTCACAAGTATATGATGAAGCTGTCAAATGGCTACTTTTATGCTCAACAAGCAATTCTGTAATACTGAGTCTTTATAGCACAGTGGGGAGCAACGCTGTCCCCTCAGCACCACTTTATCCAAACTACAGTTCAGAACTCCAGACTTCAGGGCTTGTTGTTGGTAATAATAAACCTCTTTGTTCTCCGACCTTCCACCGACCTTGGTTTTCAGCACCATTGTGGAACTCATTGAAGAGGCTCTTTATGTCTGTGCAGAACATGTCCATAAGGCCATTCTGAAGAGATCTTCAGCAATGCCTGGGAGAGTCTTGAACCCTGCCTTGTTACTCACACTCCTGCCAACAGATAACTTGGCCCAAACATACTAGTGATCTGAATGAATGACCTGAAGCTGATACTTTAAATACATGTGCATAGCATGTTATGGGCAGTGCACTTGCATGCATATGTGATTTCAGGTACATACATGCATGCCAGGGTGCATAGATTGGCAATTAGAGTACAAACTGCGGGGAAGGTCAACCTTCACCTTCAACCTTATTTTTGTTGCTGTGTCTTGTCCATGAATGCACACCCCCAAATAATTATTGAGTCAAATTTGGGGGATTCTCTGTCTCCCTTCCAACTCACTCTAAGTTCCTCAAGATTACAGATGCACATGAGACCATCAGGCCTCATGTGACTTCTGGGCATCCAAACTCCCAGTCTGACACACGCATGGCAAGCACTTTCTCTACTGAACCATCTCTCTAGCCATGGATTCTTAAGAGTATTTCACACTGCATCAGGTGTAATCAGTAATTGCAAGATTGTGTGCTCTACAAATAATTATTCAGCTTGTGAATAAGGGAAGAATAAAGATGGTGAAATTGACTTACACAGAGGAAAACAGTGTGATTTCCAAATTTGATATCTCCAGATATACAGTGTATTTTAAAACACATATACTCTTACCTGATTGGAGTCTTCTGTTCAGTTCCTGCATTCACTATGAAAGAAAAAGACAAAATGTGTTATAAACAACTGCAGAAAAATACAACTATTAAATGCCAAGGCTAAAATTTTGCTACCACATATACTTTGACACCATTTCTGGATAGTCTTTCATGTGAATATTGATTTATATACAATAAATATATGGAGAACTCTTAATTTCCATTTTCCTGTATATTTCAAAGGCAAAGAGACAACATTACCAGAAGTTAATAATCATAACAAATTGTGCAAATACCTATGACCCTACCAGACAGAGGAACTGGCATCTACACCTGATCAGTATCCCAAACTGCACCTTGTTGCTGTTGCTGTTTTGTCTGTGGACTAATGGTGCTAGAAATTATGAATATTTTCATCTTGTATAGGAGTGAAAGGAGCTTCTCCAAGGATTGAGTTTAACTTGCTCCATTGAGGATGAAATTTCCAGACACAAGGAAGCTAAGTCTATGGTGACTGCCCTCTGCAGCATAGCAGAACATAGGAGATGCAAACAGACCAAGGACAAACACCTTTGGGAAGAATTTCCACCTGCCAGTGTGGCAAAACTCCGGAGAGGTCAGTGTGCTTTGTCTCCTTGTCCCCATCTGAGGAGGATGCTAAGAAGCCCCTCCATTCTAGCTAGAGTCCCTCATGCCTGTGCAGTGTAAAGGAGCTCAGCATCAGCTCCCATCACCTCCCACCGTAAGAACTACTGGAAAGGTTGTCCCTTAGCAGTTGTGCACCCTGAACTGGATCTCCAGTGAGAGAATCATGGAAGAAGCATGGGCGCAAAGCAGCCATTTCAAGGGAGTAGTATCTCACATGAAACACTTTTATGTTTCCACGTGTAAACCATCAATGAGTTGAGCTTTCACTCTATGCTAACACTCTGCCCTCCAAAAAGAAAGAAAATCAATTCTTGTTGGCTTCATTTGCAGTATGCAAAAGTCCAGTGTCATTTCCTTGACCCTGCCCATGACTGAGGTGAGCATTTGTCCCACCAGTAAATGGACTGAGAATGCAGCTCAGTGGTAGAGCCTACATTCAGCTTGTGGGAGGCCTTGGTCAGTCCCCATCACCACAAGGGAGGTTCAATAATATCGTGTTGAAATAATATAAAGAAAGTCACCCATGTTATAGTAATACTGGCTGCCACTTTTCACCTCATCTCTTATGTGAAGAGGGTCATTCCAATTCATCTACACTATCACTCCCTGGTTTGCCTTCCAAAGGCAAGATAGGTGTGAAAGATTCTGTGGTTACAGTCGCTGAAAGCACAAATTCTGTAGCATTCTCTCCACTGTTAGAATCTTGTCCAGACTCAGTGGGCCAGGACCCTGTAGTCAATGTTGCCTACTTGATAATAGTGTTGTTTTCTCAACTTTCCTGCTACTGTGGCATATTTTCTGGAAAGTGTATCTGTTTTTTTTTTTTTTTTTTCAGGACAAGGATAGGCATTTATCATCATCTTTCCAGAGAATGCTACAGGAAGCAATTACTACCACGTTTACAGGTGACATTTGGCATTGGCAATTTTCTGTGGCTCAAGAAAAAACCTCCACTTGGTAAAACATGAACTCTGCAACTGCAATATGCAAAACTACTAACAGGTGGTCACGGTTGAGGGCAGAGGTCCGTCTTCTGTGGCACATGACCAACCCAATGGGGTTTCCATCAGGGTAACACTGTTGTCCAGTTGCTCTCCACCCTTCCGTACTGGATATCAGTCAACTTTCCCAAGATGTGGCTTGCAAGCTTGGGACCATTCTCCGTTGTTGGAATGTGCCGCATCTGGCCCTTGTAGAGAATGTCTGAAACCGGGCAGACGACGCAGGCCGTCCCTGAGCCAAACATCTTCTTCACTCTCTTCCCCTCCAGGGCAGGGGTCAGGTCATCCATGGTGAGGTATCTCTCACACACCTTAAATTTACCCCACTGTTGTGCCAGAACTATGATGCTCTGCCTGGTCACACCTGGGAGAATGATGCCATCTAGTGGAGGTGTCGCCAGCTCTTCCTCTCCATCTTCATTTATCCAGTAGAAGAACAGATTCATCGTGCTCACTTCAGTTATCTGGTCATCCTTGCCATACAGCCAGAGGACCTGCTGACAGTCATTCTCTGCTGCCTCGCACTGTGCCAAAGGGGACGCACCATAATTGCCGCCGACCTTGCACTCCCCAGTTCCACCTTGCCAGGCTCTGACATACTTTGGATTGGCCCACAGTGACACTGGATTAAAGGTTCCGCTAGAAAAATAAGGTCCCAGAGGGCTCAGGATCACAAAGAGCAAGACTCTGGATGGCTTCTTCTTGACTCCAAGAGATTGCTCAGTCCCGATAAACGTGGGGCGGATGTAGAGACTGGCAGAGGTGGAATAGGGGACTCACTCTTGGTCTATCTGTATAAGCTGCCGAATGCATTCCAGAAGCTCCTCCTGGTCAAACACCAGCAAAGTGGCCCGCAGAGCAGATCGGCACATTCTCTTCATGTTGAGTTCAGGCCGAAACAACCGGATCTTGTTATGGACTCCTCGAAAGGCCTTCAAGCCTTCATACAGTTCCACGCCATAGTGTAAAACTGAGGCATCAGGATGTATAGACAAGTTTTCAAAAGGCTTAATGTGAGGTTTCTCCGATCCAGATGCCAAGGACCACTCTACGGTCAGCATGTGGTCGGTGAACGTAGCTCCAAACACCAGAGAGTCGGGGTCTGGCTTTTCCTTCAAGACAGTGGCTGATGTAATGACAAGGTCTTTGGCCCTAAAAGTCTCAGCCACTTCTGATCCTCATTCTCCAGCGAAGGGTGCCGCGCATCCATTACTGCAGTCCTGGGGGGCCAGGGTTGCAGTTCCCCGGGGCAAGCAGGCAACTGCAAGCTGCGGACGCGTGGGAATGCGTGGCGCGGCGGCGACACGTGGAGCACAGCGAATCCTCGTGAAACCCAGGGCTGCTGTTCCGCGTGGCGGGCGCTGGAGGTCCGAACAGAGAGCCACTGACGAGCACCCAGCACAGGGAGGAGCGCAGAAGCTGCAGCATCTCCCTGTCGTGGGTGCGTGCAGTCATGCGATTGTGGGCAAGCACATGGAGGGCCCAGAAGCACTGGCCGGAAAGTGTGTCTTACAACATATAAACAATGTGTCATCATACCCTAGGTGCTGGCAACCAGGCCAATAGGGAACGCACTTGTCTAGAATGCTCACAATGGCACTGTTCAATCCATTTTGTACTGCCTACAAAATTCAAAATCCATTGACTTTTAAAAGTTATTCCTTGAGCCTATTACATACTGTTTCAAGACACATTCACATTAAGTGGCAGATACTTAAAGGTAACAGTAAGACAATATGTCAATTGTCTAATACGTCTAAATTGAGAAATTACAGAATGGAAAAATATCTGATCATCCTAATTACATCTAGTCACAAAAATTAATGAAGGTAATTGGATATTGCATTTTTGGTTTTAAACATAATCACATTGCTATATAATAATACATAGCAAAAAAAAATGATGCGTTTACTATAACAACTGAAAAACAATCTATTTTATAACAGAGCCATCTTGCTATGAAGTGGATATAGAGGATATTTGGACTAGGTTAAACATCATTTTCATATTTATACAAAAATATTACATTCGTCAATGGCTCATGTTAAAAAACAAACAAACATGTTTCAGATGATAGGGTTTGAGACTGTAATTTCTTAGAAAGAACTTAACAGATTTTAAATTCTACAACTGTTAAGAAGCAAATTAAGAAAAAATATAACTGCATTTATATTGGATTTCGTTGGCCTTTTTTTTTTTCTGGAAAAACCAAACTTGTTACTCTTTTTTTTAATTAGGGTAGGACCAATAGAGTATTCACTATTAATCTTACCTGTACTGATCTGGACAGGCTTTTTAAGTATCGATTGTAGCTCTCCTGGATGTCTTTCTTCACTGTGACAGATTTTAAAAGTGATAATTTAATAACCATTTTAAAAAAACATTTACCCAATGATTTGAATTTGTTTTTGTTTCAGTTCATAACATAACTTACACTATAAATTTACAAACAGCTACTAATAAGTTCTTCAACATTTTGACTGTAGTGGGTGACTCTTTCCTCACAACTTTTTCTTGTGTTGAAGAAAAGAAAGAACTCAGCCACAAAAAAATACCTCAACAAAAGCACAGAGAGACAGAGAGAAACAGAGAGACAGAGAGAGGGCTAGAGACAGAGAGACAGAGAGAAAGAGAGATAGAGAGTCAGAGGCAGGCAGACAGAAGAAACACTGGTTCTTTCACAGCCTTTGTTCGATGGCTACAGTAACTGGTGGTTCTATAGGCACATGCTCAATGGAATTAATATCCTGACTCCATCCCCATTCCTTGCCCTTAGAGCACCACAGCACCTTCTTTGTCATACTTTTGGCATTTCAGTGACTGTGGTGTTACCTCCCAAGAGCTTGGTTTGCAGACCATGGAATAGAGTCCCACTTCTGCTAACACTCTAACTCTCAAACCTTTCCTTGACAGCCCATTCAGGAGGGAATCCTGCACCACAATCTGGCTGTTTACGTGCTAAGCAAGGATTTCTACAAAGACTAAACAAGGTAATAACATGAAGACAAAAATTAAACCTGGTGGATAGTTTTTGTTATTTGCTGTGGAACTATTTAGAATTCCAAGTAGAACTTAACATTCAAGGTGTGTCTTTGAAATGTAGCTACCAGAAAATTATGAATCATTACATGGGTAATTAACTCTGCCAACTTGGAGATTTGAGTAAATCTTGGAGTAAATCAGCTATTTAATAATATGTAACAGATGTTTTATTATATACAGCCCCATTAAAGAAGATAACAATGTCCTCTATTATGGACCTAGTCAACTATACCGAGGACAGAACTGGCTTGAAATGAAGGTTAAATTCTCTACCTAAGCAGTGTCTAGGCTAGCAGATCATGGACACAAATGTGCTTTCACCTCTGTGTTTATGTCCAAATAACAGGGAAGGAAAAAACTCTTTAGACAGACATAACTAGTAGTCTTGTTGTGGTTAAGATTTGAGATTCATAGGACTCATTATGGGGGAAAACAGATCACTGATGAAACAATTGATGAATGGAGCTCTTCTGGGAAAAGGATGGAGTGGGTCTTCACCATCGAAAATTGGGTGCTATACCTGATACAAAGGGACTTTGCATGTAATTCTGGTATCAGAGAAGGAAAGTCAAATGTTGGCTGCCTCTGATACCTTCTGATAATTCAGAATGATCCCAAATCATGTATGCTCTCAGGAAAGATGATGTCAAAAAAAAAAAAGATGTCAAAAATGATAACTGCTAGTGAAAGTCTAGGTTCAATGCTGACTTCAGAATGTTTTTGAATAAGTAAGGAGAGTCGATTTGATATTAATAAGTGTGAGTAACACGAAAGGTTCCTTTACCAAAGCAGAGAGTTAGTGCTTGGGAAATGATAGTTGAGTGTAAAACTTGTGTCTATATGAACAAAAATGAACAAGTTCTCAGTCTAAAATTATATTCATAATACCATAGGGACTGTAAGACACAGCAAGCATCCAGTATAGAGTACCTAACTCAGAGCACACCAAACAGGAATTAGTCTCTTATCTTTGAATTTCCCTAATGTTAATGTACTGTTAAATCTCTTAAATCTTACTTGCAGAAAGGCTTTGGATCAGTACTGTGTTGCACTTCTAAAGATAAAGAAAAATGGGTTTATTATAATTCCACAAATTATATTTATATATGGAAATAAACTCATTATCAATATCAATTCCATTAAGATCAATGTGTAGACTATTCTAGAGTAAACATTCAGTTGTAGGCAATTAATTCACAGAGAGCTCTTGCTTCCATTCACGGTATATTTAAACTCAAAGAGAGAGCAATCTATCAAGCATTAAAGCCTAAAAATAAACTCCTGTGCAGATCTGTGATGATCCTAACTAAACAATCTCAGACAGAGAGAGCAGTATCCTTACCAGACTCAGGACCTCAAACTGACTGAGTCACAAAATAGCTTCTTGTTGTTGTTTGACTCTGGGCTAAAAGAACTAGAAAGAATTCTTGATTTGGTGTGGTGGTGCACACCCTTAACACAAGGTGGCAGCAGAGCCAGAGAGATTTCTGTGAGTTCTAGGACAGCCAGAGCTTCATAACAAAAAGATTAGTCACATAACATAAAAAACCAAAAAGGAAAATTTCTTAAACTGTATAATCCTCTTTCTTTTCCTTCACAAACACAAAGAAGTTTCTTCAGCTTTTTAGCTGATATTGTTCAGTTTAGGTAAAAAGCCCCAGCACGGGAAGCTGGGTGTACAGCAACTGTCCTTTAGCTGATATTGTTCAGTTTAGGTAAATAGCCCTAGCCCGGGAAGCTGGGTGTACAGCAACTGTCCTTCGCAGCATGATGAATTCGGCGGACAGAAACGGACCAGGGACAAAGACCTTTACAAAAAGCTGAAGAGGGAACAATGTGCTTACTCTCCTCATCCTTTTTGGGAAAGAGGCCCCTTAGTTTCAGCTCTGTTCACAAACTCATGTGCAGCTTAAAACACGGTCATTACAGTGTCCGTCATCTCCCATAAAAACAGTTGTTGGAATGAATCCTTCAAGTAGTTATGTATGGCGAGCTGTATCTCACAGTGAGAGAGCAGCAGGAACATCAGTGGGGTGGAGCACCACATCCCATGGGTCTCCTGCTGACCTGGAATCAATTTACATGTCTGTGTCCACAAAATAGGAACTCACTCAAGTTTTCACTGTACACTGACAGTTTGTCTTTCATAAATGAAAATTACTCCTCTTTTTGTCTTGTTTCAAGAGGAACTTTCTGTACCTTCTTAGCATTCCCCATGACTCAGGAAGGGCATCTGACCCACTATCAAATGGGCTGGGACTGTGGCTCAGTGGTAAAGCCTACGCCTATCATGTGGGAGCCCTCAGTCAGCCCTCATCACTATAAGTGCAGAGAACAACAAAATTCACAGTAACGTGATACTAGAAATTTACCTGCATTACCATAATACTGACACTTTTTGTCTTACCTCTGAAGGGAAGAAGGCATTTGGATTTACTACCTAGTGTGGCTGACAGTGGCAAGTTAGGTATAAAAGACACTGTGATGACAGTTGTTGAAATACAAACTCTGCAGTGTTCCTTTCACTGTCAGAGAGTCTCTCTAGACTCAGTGGAGATGCAGCTAATTCTTTGACATACAGAATGATGTCATTGGCTCAACTCTCCCTTCATGTCCAAAGTTTCTCTGGAAATTGTGCTTTTCAGTGTGTAAGTCATGTTTTATCATACCCTTATGTACTTAACAAAACTCAAGGGAAAACGTTATAAGGGTCGAGTAAATATGAAGGGTGCAACCTAGAATATTCACAAGGCCATGCATTCAATCCCAGAACTTCAAAAACCCAAAACCAAAGAAAGAAACAAAGAACAGAAGAACATATAAGGATTGACAGTCTTCTTAAAGTCTATTACACTTTCTATGACTCAGCATTGTCAGTCTACTATGGGACAGGACTAAAGATAAACTTAATTAAGCGTGTGGAATCTATCTCAAGTGAGAAATTGCAAGATAAATAAAACACCAAGATGACTGTAATTACCTCATTAGGCAAGAAATTAATTAAAGTGACTGATTATTAAGTTTGTGACATAATTACGTTTTAGTAACATTCAAGTTTGTAATCATATGCAGCACAAAGGATGAAGCATTTGTTATAAAATCTGAAAGAAAAAAATCAGTTTTTATAACAGTCCAATTTGCTAGTGTGCTTATGGAGGTCCCCTGCCAGGTTAAACAGTTTTCTCCTTTATACCAAGACAGTACATGTATCAGTGTCAAGTCAAATGAGCAACATTTTTGACGGTATATTTTCATGGTTGAAAGTGCTTAGAAATGTTTAATTGATTCTGATATTTCCAGAATATTAGGAAACAAAATTTAAAACAAAATAACTGCATTTATATTTTATTTCCTTAACTCCTTTGGGGGTGTTAAAATTTTCACTCTTATTTGTTTTATTTAGGGTAGTTAGGAACAGATAGAGTAGTTCACTATAAAAATCTTACCTGTGTTGACTCTCACAAGCTTTTTGTTTCTCTGTTCTGGCTCTTTGGCAGATGTTCCTTTGCTGTGACATATGTTAAAATTGATCATTATTGTACTATTAGTATGAAAGACATTTAGCAAGTGCTCTAAATGCTTTACTTTTGAGTCCCTATCTGATATAGGATCTCACTATGTAGCCCAGCTGACCTGAAACCTAGTATGTGGACCATGTAAGCCTTGAACTTAAAGAGATATGCCTGCATTCTGCCTCCTGAGTTCTGAGATTAAAGCCTTTGGCAAAACTCTGGCATTTAACTCAGATTTTTCTCCGTTTGAGCAATGAGTTATATACATCATAGGCTTTAAGAAGAAATTTTAAATTCTCTAAAATTGAATGAATTTAAAATATTCCATGCTAGATCTTTGGTATGCAATGAACGACATACTCAGAAAGAAATCAGTAGCTATAAGTACCTACATTAAAAAGAGTCAGAACGATCTCAAATAACTTAATGATGCATCTTTGTGCCTCAGAGAAACAAGAACACAACAAAGTGGAACTGGACATGAGGGCAGGAATTAATGATCACACACAGGAGGGGCCAGGGGTTCTTCCACACACTTTGTTCCCATGGCTGCAGGAACTGCTGACTTTGTTTGTGTGCTCAATGCACTTAATGCTCCTGTTTAATTCCTTTCCCACACCCTAGAGCACCATGGTCCCTTCACTATCAGGAAACTTTTTAGGTATTTCACTGAGTCTCATGCTCCCTCCCAAGAGGTTGGTGGGTAGAACATGAAACTGATTCATAGCTCTAAGCACTGAAGGGCCAGCACTCTCAGAAGCCACCACATTTTTGGTGCTTTAAAGCTGCTTTTTGATAGTCTATTCACAAGTATATGATGAAGCTGTCAAATGGCTACTTTTATGCTCAACAAGCAATTCTGTAATACTGAGTCTTTATAGCACAGTGGGGAGCAACGCTGTCCCCTCAGCACCACTTTATCCAAACTACAGTTCAGAACTCCAGACTTCAGGGCTTGTTGTTGGTAATAATAAACCTCTTTGTTCTCCGACCTTCCACCGACCTTGGTTTTCAGCACCATTGTGGAACTCATTGAGGAGGCTCTTTATGTCTGTGCAGAACATGTCCATAAGGCCATTCTGAAGAGATCTTCAGCAATGCCTGGGAGAGTCTTGAACCCTGCCTTGTTACTCACACTCCTGCCAACAGATAACTTGGCCCAAACATACTAGTGATCTGAATGAATGACCTGAAGCTGATACTTTAAATACATGTGCATAGCATGTTATGGGCAGTGCACTTGCATGCATATGTGATTTCAGGTACATACATGCATGCCAGGGTGCATAGATTGGCAATTAGAGTACAAACTGCGGGGAAGGTCAACCTTCACCTTCAACCTTTTTTTTGTTGCTGTGTCTTGTCCATGAATGCACACCCCCAAATAATTATTGAGTCAAATTTGGGGGATTCTCTGTCTCCCTTCCAACTCACTCTAAGTTCCTCAAGATTACAGATGCACATGAGACCATCAGGCCTCATGTGACTTCTGGGCATCCAAACTCCCAGTCTGACACACGCATGGCAAGCACTTTCTCTACTGAACCATCTCTCTAGCCATGGATTCTTAAGAGTATTTCACACTGCATCAGGTGTAATCAGTAATTGCAAGATTGTGTGCTCTACAAATAATTATTCAGCTTGTGAATAAGGGAAGAATAAAGATGGTGAAATTGACTTACACAGAGGAAAACAGTGTGATTTCCAAATTTGATATCTCCAGATATACAGTGTATTTTAAAACACATATACTCTTACCTGATTGGAGTCTTCTGTTCAGTTCCTGCATTCACTATGAAAGAAAAAGACAAAATGTGTTATAAACAACTGCAGAAAAATACAACTATTAAATGCCAAGGCTAAAATTTTGCTACCACATATACTTTGACACCATTTCTGGATAGTCTTTCATGTGAATATTGATTTATATACAATAAATATATGGAGAACTCTTAATTTCCATTTTCCTGTATATTTCAAAGGCAAAGAGACAACATTACCAGAAGTTAATAATCATAACAAATTGTGCAAATACCTATGACCCTACCAGACAGAGGAACTGGCATCTACACCTGATCAGTATCCCAAACTGCACCTTGTTGCTGTTGCTGTTTTGTCTGTAGACTAATGGTGCTAGAAATTATGAATATTTTCATCTTGTATAGGAGTGAAAGGAGCTTCTCCAAGGATTGAGTTTAACTTGCTCCATTGAGGATGAAAATTCCAGACACAAGGAAGCTAAGTCTATGGTGACTGCCCTCTGCAGCATAGCAGAACATAGGAGATGCAAACAGACCAAGGACAAACACCTTTGGGAAGAATTTCCACCTGCCAGTGTGGCAAAACTCCGGAGAGGTCAGTGTGCTTTGTCTCCTTGTCCCCATCTGAGGAGGATGCTAAGAAGCCCCTCCATTCTAGCTAGAGTCCCTCATGCCTGTGCAGTGTAAAGGAGCTCAGCATCAGCTCCCATCACCTCCCACCGTAAGAACTACTGGAAAGGTTGTCCCTTAGCAGTTGTGCACCCTGAACTGGATCTCCAGTGAGAGAATCATGGAAGAAGCATGGGCGCAAAGCAGCCATTTCAAGGGAGTAGTATCTCACATGAAACACTTTTATGTTTCCACGTGTAAACCATCAATGAGTTGAGCTTTCACTCTATGCTAACACTCTGCCCTCCAAAAAGAAAGAAAATCAATTCTTGTTGGCTTCATTTGCAGTATGCAAAAGTCCAGTGTCATTTCCTTGACCCTGCCCATGACTGAGGTGAGCATTTGTCCCACCAGTAAATGGACTGAGAATGCAGCTCAGTGGTAGAGCCTACATTCAGCTTGTGGGAGGCCTTGGTCAGTCCCCATCACCACAAGGGAGGTTCAATAATATCGTGTTGAAATAATATAAAGAAAGTCACCCATGTTATAGTAATACTGGCTGCCACTTTTCACCTCATCTCTTATGTGAAGAGGGTCATTCCAATTCATCTACACTATCACTCCCTGGTTTGCCTTCCAAAGGCAAGATAGGTGTGAAAGATTCTGTGGTTACAGTCGCTGAAAGCACAAATTCTGTAGCATTCTCTCCACTGTTAGAATCTTGTCCAGACTCAGTGGGCCAGGACCCTGTAGTCAATGTTGCCTACTTGATAATAGTGTTGTTTTCTCAACTTTCCTGCTACTGTGGCATATTTTCTGGAAAGTGTATCTGTTTTTTTTTTTTTTTTTTCAGGACAAGGATAGGCATTTATCATCATCTTTCCAGAGAATGCTACAGGAAGCAATTACTACCACGTTTACAGGTGACATTTGGCATTGGCAATTTTCTGTGGCTCAAGAAAAAACCTCCACTTGGTAAAACATGAACTCTGCAACTGCAATATGCAAAACTACTAACAGGTGGTCACGGTTGAGGGCAGAGGTCCGTCTTCTGTGGCACATCACCAAACCAATGGGGTTTCCATCAGGGTAACACTGTTGTCCAGTTGCTCTCCACCCTTCCGTACTGGATATCAGTCAACTTTCCCAAGATGTGGCTTGCAAGCTTGGGACCATTCTCCGTTGTTGGAATGTGCCGCATCTGGCCCTTGTAGAGAATGTCTGAAACCGGGCAGACGACGCAGGCCGTCCCTGAGCCAAACATCTTCTTCACTCTCTTCCCCTCCAGGGCAGGGGTCAGGTCATCCATGGTGAGGTATCTCTCACACACCTTAAATTTACCCCACTGTTGTGCCAGAACTATGATGCTCTGCCTGGTCACACCTGGGAGAATGATGCCATCTAGTGGAGGTGTCGCCAGCTCTTCCTCTCCATCTTCATTTATCCAGTAGAAGAACAGATTCATCGTGCTCACTTCAGTTATCTGGTCATCCTTGCCATACAGCCAGAGGACCTGCTGACAGTCATTCTCTGCTGCCTCGCACTGTGCCAAAGGGGACGCACCATAATTGCCGCCGACCTTGCACTCCCCAGTTCCACCTTGCCAGGCTCTGACATACTTTGGATTGGCCCACAGTGACACTGGATTAAAGGTTCCGCTAGAAAAATAAGGTCCCAGAGGGCTCAGGATCACAAAGAGCAAGACTCTGGATGGCTTCTTCTTGACTCCAAGAGATTGCTCAGTCCCGATAAACGTGGGGCGGATGTAGAGACTGGCAGAGGTGGAATAGGGGACTCACTCTTGGTCTATCTGTATAAGCTGCCGAATGCATTCCAGAAGCTCCTCCTGGTCAAACACCAGCAAAGTGGCCCGCAGAGCAGATCGGCACATTCTCTTCATGTTGAGTTCAGGCCGAAACAACCGGATCTTGTTATGGACTCCTCGAAAGGCCTTCAAGCCTTCATACAGTTCCACGCCATAGTGTAAAACTGAGGCATCAGGATGTATAGACAAGTTTTCAAAAGGCTTAATGTGAGGTTTCTCCGATCCAGATGCCAAGGACCACTCTACGGTCAGCATGTGGTCGGTGAACGTAGCTCCAAACACCAGAGAGTCGGGGTCTGGCTTTTCCTTCAAGACAGTGGCTGATGTAATGACAAGGTCTTTGGCCCTAAAAGTCTCAGCCACTTCTGATCCTCATTCTCCAGCGAAGGGTGCCGCGCATCCATTACTGCAGTCCTGGGGGGCCAGGGTTGCAGTTCCCCGGGGCAAGCAGGCCACGGCAAGCTGCGGACGCGTGGGAATGCGTGGCGCGGCGGCGACACGTGGTGCACAGCGAATCCTCGTGAAACCCAGGGCTGCTGTTCCGCGTGGCGGGCGCTGGAGGTCCGAACAGAGAGCCACTGACGAGCACCCAGCACAGGGAGGAGCGCAGAAGCTGCAGCATCTCCCTGTCGTGGGTGCGTGCAGTCATGCGATTGTGGGCAAGCACATGGAGGGCCCAGAAGCACTGGCCGGAAAGTGTGTCTTACAACATATAAACAATGTGTCATCATACCCTAGGTGCTGGCAACATAGCCGATAGGGAAAGCACTTGTCTAGAATGCTCACAATGGCAGTGTTCAATCCATTTTGTACTGCCTACAAAATTCAAAATCCATTGACTTTTAAAAGTTATTCCTTGAGCCTATTACATACTGTTTCAAGACACATTCACATTAAGTGGCAGATACTTAAAGGTAACAGTAAGACAATATGTCAATTGTCTAATACGTCTAAATTGAGAAATTACAGAATGGAAAAATATCTGATCATCCTAATTACATCTAGTCACAAAAATTAATGAAGGTAATTGGATATTGCATTTTTGGTTTTAAACATAATCACATTGCTATATAATAATACATAGCAAAAAAAATGATGCGTTTACTATAACAACTGAAAAACAATCCATTTTATAACAGAGCCATCTTGCTATGAAGTGGATATAGAGGACATTTGGACTAGGTTAAACATCATTTTCATATTTATACAAAAATATTACATTCGTCAATGGCTCATGTTAAAAAACAAACAAACATGTTTCAGATGATAGGGTTTGAGACTGTAATTTCTTAGAAAGAACTTAACAGATTTTAAATTCTACAACTGTTAAGAAGCAAATTAAGAAAAAATATAACTGCATTTATATTGGATTTCGTTGGCCTTTTTTTTTTCTGGAAAAAACAAACTTGTTACTCTTTTTTTCAATTAGGGTAGGACCAATAGAGTATTCACTATTAATCTTACCTGTACTGATCTGGACAGGCTTTTTAAGTATCGATTGTAGCTCTCCTGGATGTCTTTCTTCACTGTGACAGATTTTAAAAGTGATAATTTAATAACCATTTAAAAAAAAACATTTACCCAATGATTTGAATTTGTTGTTGTTTCAGTTCATAACATAACTTACACTATAAATTTACAAACAGCTACTAATAAGTTCTTCAACATTTTGACTGTAGTGGGTGACTCTTTCCTCACAACTTTTTCTTGTGTTGAAGAAAAGAAAGAACTCAGCCACAAAAAAATACCTCAACAAAAGCACAGAGAGACAGAGAGAAACAGAGAGACAGAGAGAGGGCTAGAGACAGAGAGACAGAGAGAAAGAGAGACAGAGAGTCAGAGGCAGGTAGACAGAAGAAACACTGGTTCTTTCACAGCCTTTGTTCGATGGCTACAGTAACTGGTGGTTCTATAGTCACATGCTCAATGGAATTAATATCCTGACTCCATCCCCATTCCTTGCCCTTAGAGCACCACAGCACCTTCTTTGTCATACTTTTGGCATTTCAGTGACTGTGGTGTTACCTCCCAAGAGCTTGGTTTGCAGACCATGGAATAGAGTCCCACTTCTGCTAACACTCTAACTCTCAAACCTTTCCTTGACAGCCCATTCAGGAGGGAATCCTGCACCACAATCTGGCTGTTTACGTGCTAAGCAAGGATTTCTACAAAGACTAAACAAGGTAATAACATGAAGACAAAAATTAAACCTGGTGGATAGTTTTTGTTATTTGCTGTGGAGCTATTTAGAATTCCAAGTAGAACTTAACATTCAAGGTGTGTCTTTGAAATGTAGCTACCAGAAAATTATGAATCATTACATGGGTAATTAACTCTGCCAACTTGGGGATTTGAGTAAATCTTGGAGTAAATCAGCTATTTAATAATATGTAACAGATGTTTTATTATATACAGCCCCATTAAAGAAGATAACAATGTCCTCTATTATGGACCTAGTCAACTATACCGAGGACAGAACTGGCTTGAAATGAAGGTTAAATTCTCTACCTAAGCAGTGTCTAGGCTAGCAGATCATGGACACAAATGTGCTTTCACCTCTGTGTTTATGTCCAAATAACAGGGAAGGAAAAAACTCTTTAGACAGACATAACTAGTAGTCTTGTTGTGGTTAAGATTTGAGATTCATAGGACTCATTATGGGGGAAAACAGATCACTGATGAAACAATTGATGAATGGAGCTCTTCTGGGAAAAGGATGGAGTGGGTCTTCACCATCGAAAATTGGGTGCTATACCTGATACAAAGGGACTTTGCATGTAATTCTGGTATCAGAGAAGGAAAGTCAAATGTTGGCTGCCTCTGATACCTTCTGATAATTCAGAATGATCCCAAATCATGTATGCTCTCAGGAAAGATGATGTCAAAAAAAAAAAAGATGTCAAAAATGATAACTGCTAGTGAAAGTCTAGGTTCAATGCTGACTTCAGAATGTTTTTGAATAAGTAAGGAGAGTCGATTTGATATTAATAAGTGTGAGTAACACGAAAGGTTCCTTTACCAAAGCAGAGAGTTAGTGCTTGGGAAATGATAGTTGAGTGTAAAACTTGTGTCTATATGAACAAAAATGAACAAGTTCTCAGTCTAAAATTATATTCATAATACCATAGGGACTGTAAGACACAGCAAGCATCCAGTATAGAGTACCTAACTCAGAGCACACCAAACAGGAATTAGTCTCTTATCTTTGAATTTCCCTAATGTTAATGTACTGTTAAATCTCTTAAATCTTACTTGCAGAAAGGCTTTGGATCAGTACTGTGTTGCACTTCTAAAGATAAAGAAAAATGGGTTTATTACAACTCCACAAAAATATATAAATGGAAATAAACTCATTATCAATATCAATTCCATTAAGATCAATGTGTAGACTATTCTAGAGTAAACATTCAGTTGTAGGCAATTAATTCACAGAGAGCTCTTACTTCCATTCACGGTATATTTAAACTCAAAGAGAGAGCAATCTATCAAGCATTAAAGCCTAAAGATAAACTCCTATGCAGATCTGTGTTGATCCTAACTAAACAATCTCAGACAGAGAGAGCAGTATCCTTACCAGACTCAGGACCTCAAACTGACTGAGTCACAAAATAGCTTCTTGTTGTTGTTTGACTCTGGGCTAAAAGTACTAGAAAGAATTCTTGATTTGGTGTGGTGGTGCACACCCTTAACACAAGGTGGCAGCAGAGCCAGAGAGATTTCTGTGAGTTCTAGGACAGCCAGAGCTTCATAACAAAAAGATTAGTCACATAACATAAAAAACCAAAAAGGAAAATTTCTTAAACTGTATAATCCTCTTTCTTTTCCTTCAAAAACACAAAGAAGTTTCTTCAGCTTTTTAGCTGATATTGTTCAGTTTAGGTAAAAAGCCCCAGCACGGGAAGCTGGGTGTACAGCAACTGTCCTTTAGCTGATATTGTTCAGTTTAGGTAAATAGCCCTAGCCCGGGAAGCTGGGTGTACAGCAACTGTCCTTCGCAGCATGATGAATTCGGCGGACAGAAACGGACCAGGGACAAAGACCTTTACAAAAAGCTGAAGAGGGAACAATGTGCTTACTCTCCTCATCCTTTTTGGGAAAGAGGCCCCTTAGTTTCAGCTCTGTTCACAAACTCATGTGCAGCTTAAAACACGGTCATTACAGTGTCCGTCATCTCCCATAAAAACAGTTGTTGGAATGAATCCTTCAAGTAGTTATGTATGGCGAGCTGTATCTCACAGTGAGAGAGCAGCAGGAACATCAGTGGGGTGGAGCACCACATCCCATGGGTCTCCTGCTGACCTGGAATCAATTTACATGTCTGTGTCCACAAAATAGGAACTCACTCAAGTTTTCACTGTACACTGACAGTTTGTCTTTCATAAATGAAAATTACTCCTCTTTTTGTCTTGTTTCAAGAGGAACTTTCTGTACCTTCTTAGCATTCCCCATGACTCAGGAAGGGCATCTGACCCACTATCAAATGGGCTGGGACTGTGGCTCAGTGGTAAAGCCTACGCCTATCATGTGGGAGCCCTCAGTCAGCCCTCATCACTATAAGTGCAGAGAACAACAAAATTCACAGTAACGTGATACTAGAAATTTACCTGCATTACCATAATACTGACACTTTTTGTCTTACCTCTGAAGGGAAGAAGGCATTTGGATTTACTACCTAGTGTGGCTGCCAGTGGCAAGTTAGGTATAAAAGACACTGTGATGACAGTTGTTGAAATACAAACTCTGCAGTGTTCCTTCCACTGTCAGAGAGTCTCTCTAGACTCAGTGGAGATGCAGCTAATTCTTTGACATACAGAATGATGTCATTGGCTCAACTCTCCCTTCATGTCCAAAGTTTCTCTGGAAATTGTGCTTTTCAGTGTGTAAGCCATGTTTTTATCATACCCTTATGTACTTAACAAAACTCAAGGGAAAACGTTATAAGGGTAGAGTAAATATGAAGGGTGCAACCTAGAATATTCACAAGGCCATGCATTCAATCCCAGAACTTCAAAAACCCAAAACCAAAGAAAGAAACAAAGAACAGAAGAACATATAAGGATTGACAGTCTTCTTAAAGTCTATTACACTTTCTATGACTCAGCATTGTCAGTCTACTATGGGACAGGACTAAAGATAAACTTAGTTAAGCGTGTGGAATCTATCTCAAGTGAGAAATTGCAAGATAAATAAAACACCAAGATGACTGTAATTACCTCATTAGGCAAGAAATTAATTAAAGTGACTGATTATTAAGTTTGTGACATAATTACGTTTTAGTAACATTCAAGTTTGTAATCATATGCAGCACAAAGGATGAAGCATTTGTTATAAAAACTGAAAGAAAAAAATCAGTTTTTATAACAGTCCAATTTGCTAGTGTGCTTATGGAGGTCCCCTGCCAGGTTAAACAGTTTTCTCCTTTATACCAAGACAGTACATGTATCAGTGTCAAGTCAAATGAGCAACATTTTTGATGGTATATTTTCATGGTTGAAAGTGCTTAGAAATGTTTAATTGATTCTGATATTTCCAGAATATTAGGAAACAAAATTTAAAACAAAATAACTGCATTTATATTTGATTTCCTTAACTCCATTGGGGGTGTTAAAATTTTCACTCTTATTTGTTTTATTTAGGGTAGTTAGGAACAGATAGAGTAGTTCACTATAAAAATCTTACCTGTGTTGACTCTCACAAGCTTTTTGTTTCTCTGTTCTGGCTCTTTGGCAGATGTTCCTTTGCTGTGACATATGTTAAAATTGATCATTATTGTACTATTAGTATGAAAGACATTTAGCAAGTGCTCTAAATGCTTTACTTTTGAGTCCCTATCTGATATAGGATCTCACTATGTAGCCCAGCTGACCTGAAACCTAGTATGTGGACCATGTAAGCCTTGAACTTAAAGAGATATGCCTGCATTCTGCCTCCTGAGTTCTGAGATTAAAGCCTTTGGCAAAACTCTGGCATTTAACTCAGATTTTTCTCTGTTTGAGCAATGAGTTATATACATCATAGGCTTTAAGAAGAAATTTTAAATTCTCTAAAATTGAATGAATTTAAAATATTCCATGCTAGATCTTTGGTATGCAATGAACGACATACTCAGAAAGAAATCAGTAGCTATAAGTACCTACATTAAAAAGAGTCAGAACGATCTCAAATAACTTAATGATGCATCTTTGTGCCTCAGAGAAACAAGAACACAACAAAGTGGAACTGGACATGAGGGCAGAAATTAATGATCACACACAGGAGGGGCCAGGGGTTCTTCCACACACTTTGTTCCCATGGCTGCAGGAACTGCTGACTTTGTTTGTGTGCTCAATGCACTTAATGCTCCTGTTTAATTCCTTTCCCACACCCTAGAGCACCATGGTCCCTTCACTATCAGGAAACTTTTTAGGTATTTCGCTGAGTCTCATGCTCCCTCCCAAGAGGTTGGTGGGTAGAACATGAAACTGATTCATAGCTCTAAGCACTGAAGGGCCAGCACTCTCAGAAGCCACCACATTTTTGGTACTTTAAAGCTGCTCTTTGATAGTTTATTCACAAGTATATGATGAAGCTGTCAAATGGCTACTTTTATGCTCAACAAGCAATTCTGTAATGCTGAGTCTTTATAGCACAGTGGGGAGCAACGCTGTCCCCTCAGCACCACTTTATCCAAACTACAGTTCAGAACTCCAGACTTCAGGGCTTGTTGTTGGTAATAATAAACCTCTTCGTTCTCCTACCTTCCACCGACCTTGGTTTTCAGCACCATTGTGGAACTCATTGAGGAGGCTCTTTATGTCTGTGCAGAACATGTCCATAAGGCCATTCTGAAGAGATCTTCAGCAATGCCTGGGAGAGTCTTGAACCCTGCCTTGTTACTCACACTCCTGCCAACAGATAACTTGGCCCAAACATACTAGTGATCTGAATGAATGACCTGAAGCTGATACTTTAAATACATGTGCATAGCATGTTATGGGCAGTGCACTTGCATGCATATGTGATTTCAGGTACATACATGCATGCCAGGGTGCATAGATTGGCAATTAGAGTACAAACTGCGGGGAAGGTCAACCTTCACCTTCAACCTTTTTTTTGTTGCTGTGTCTTGTCCATGAATGCACACCCCCAAATAATTATTGAGTCAAATTTGGGGGATTCTCTGTCTCCCTTCCAACTCACTCTAAGTTCCTCAAGATTACAGATGCACATGAGACCATCAGGCCTCATGTGACTTCTGGGCATCCAAACTCCCAGTCTGACACACACATGGCAAGCACTTTCTCTACTGAACCATCTCTCTAGCCATGGATTCTTAACAGTATTTCACAGTGCATCAGGTGTAATCAGTAATTGCAAGATTGTGTGCTCTACAAATAATTATTCAGCTTGTGAATAAAGGAAGAATAAAGATGGTGAAATTGACTTACACAGAGGAAAACAGTGTGATTTCCAAATTTGATATCTCCAGATATACAGTGTATTTTAAAACACATATACTCTTACCTGATTGGAGTCTTCTGTTCAGTTCCTGCATTCACTATGAAAGAAAAAGACAAAATGTGCTATAAACAACTGCAGAAAAATACAACTATTAAATGCCAAGGCTAAAGTTTTGCTACCACATATACTTTGACACCATTTCTGGATAGTCTTTCAAGCGAATATTGATTTATATACAATAAATATATGGAGAACTCTTAATTTACATTTTCCTGTATATTTTAAAGGCAAAGAGACAACTTTACCAGAAGTTAATAATCATAACAAATTGTGCAAATACCTATGACCCTACCAGACAGAGGAACTGGCATCTACACCTGATCAGTATCCCAAACTGCACCTTGTTGCTGTTGTTGTTTTGTCTGTAGACTAATGGTGCCAGAAATTATGAGTATTTTCATCTTGTATAGGAGTGAAAGGAGCTTCTCCAAGGATTGAGTTTAACTTGCTCCATTGAGGATGAAAATTCCAGACACAAGGAAGCTAAGACTATGGTGACTGCCCTCTGCAGCATAGCAGAATATAGGAGATGCAAACAGACCAAGGACAAACACCTTTGGGAATAATTTCCACCTGCCGGTGTGGCAAAGCTCCGGAGAGGTCAGTGTGCTTTGTCTCCTTGTCCTCATCTGAGGAGGATGCTAAGAAGCCCCTCCATTCTAGCTAGAGTCCCTCATGCCTGTGCAGTGTAAAGGAGCTCAGCATCAGCTCCCATCACCTCCCACCATGAGAACTACTGGAAAGGTCATCACTTAGCAGTTATGCACCTTGAACTGGATCTCCAGTGAGAGAATCGTGGAAGAAGCATGGGCGCAAAGCAGCCATTTCAAGGGAGTAGTATCTCACATGAAACACTTTTATGTTTCCACATGTAAACCATCAATGAGTTGAGCTTTCACTCTATGCTAACACTCTGCCCTCCAAAAAGAAAGAAAATCAATTCTTGTTGGCTTCATTTGCAGTATGCAAAAGTCCAGTGTAATTTTCTTGACCCTGCCCATGACTGAGGTAGAGCATTTGTCCCACCAGTAAATGGACTGAGAATGCAGCTCAGTGGTAGAGCCTACATTCAGCATGTGGGAGGCCTTTGCCAATCCTCATCACCACAAGGGAAGTTCAATAATATCGTGTTGAAATGATATAAAAGAAAGTCACCCACGTTATAGTAATACTGGCTGCCACTTTTCACCTCATCTCTTATGTGAAGAGGGTCATTCCATTTCATCTACACTATTGACTCCCTGGTTTGCCTTCCAAAGGTGTGAAAGATTCTGTGGTTACAGTTGCTGAAAGCACAAATTCTGTAGCATTCTCTCCACTGTTAGAATCTTATCCAGACTCAGTGGGCCAGGACCCTGTAGTCAATGTTGCCTACTTGATAATAGTGTTGTTTTCTCAACTTTCGT